>NW_019942799.1:333267-336350 GCF_002910315.2 Salvelinus sp. IW2-2015 | reverse complement strand
CTCCCTTGGCTGAGAAGCAACCCCGCACATGAATGGTCTCAGGATGCTTTACTGTTGGCATGACACAGGACTGATGGTAGCGCTCACCTTGTCTTTTTCGGACAAGCTTTTTTCCAGATGCCCCAAACAATTGGAAAGGGGATTCATCAGAGAAAATGACTTTACCCTAGCAGCAGTCCTCAGCAGTCCAATCCCTGTACATTTAGCAGAATATCAGTCTGTCCCTGATGTTTTTCCTGGAGAGAAGTGGCTTCTTTGCTGCCCTTCCTGACACCAGGCCATCCTCCAAAAGTCTTCTCCTCACTGTGCGTGCAGATGCACTCACACTTGCCTGCTGCCCTTCCTGAGCAAGCTCTGTACTGGTGGTGCCCAGATCCCACAGCTGAATCAACTTTAGGAGACGGTCCTGGCACTTGCTGGACTTTCTTGGGCGCCCTGAAGCCTTCTTCACAACAATTGAACCGCTCTCCTCAAAGATCCGATAAATGGTTGATTTAGGTGCAATCTTACTGGCAGCAATATCCTTGCCTGTGAAGCCCTTTTTGTGCAAAGCAATGATGGCGGCACGTGTTTCCTTGCAGGTAACCATGGTTGACAGAAGAAGAACAATGATTCCAAGCACCACCCTCTTTTTTTTACCCCCCTTTTTCTCCCCAATTTTGTGGTATCCAATTGTTAGTAGTTACTGTCTTGTCTCATCGCTACAACTCCCGTACGGGCTCGGGAGAGACGAAGGTCGAGAGCCATGCGTCCTCCGAAACACAACCCAACCAAGCCGCACTGCTTCTTAACACAGCGCGCATCCAACCCGGAAGCCAGCCGCACCAATGTGTCGGAGGAAACACAGTACACCTAGCAACCTGGTCAGCGCGCACTGCGCCCGGCCCGCCACAGGAGTCGCTAGTGCACGATGAGACAAGGATATCCCTACCGGCCAAACCCTCCCTGACCCGGACGACGCTGTGCCAATTGTGCGTCGCCCCATGGACCTCCCGGTCGTGGCCGGCTGCAACAGAGCCTGGGCTCGAACCCAGAATCTCTGGTGGCACAGCTAGCACTGCGATGCAGTGCCTTAGACCACTGCGCCACCCGGGAGGCCCTTCACCACCCTCCTTTTGAAGCTTCCAGTCTGTTATTCGAACTCAATCAGCATGACCTGATCTCCAGCCTTGTCCTTGTCAACACTCACACCTGTGTTAACGAGAGAATTACTGACATGATGTCAGCTGGTCCTTTTGTGGCAGGGCTGAAATGCAGTGGAAATGTTTTTGGGGGATACAGTTCATTTGCATGGTAAAGAGGGACTTTGCAATGAATTGCAATTCATCTGATCACTCTTCATAACATTCTGGAGTATATGCAAATTGCCATCATACAAACTGAGGCAGCAGACTTTGTGAAAATAATATGTGTGTCATTCCTCAAAACTTATTGGGCCATCGCCCTGTATGTGTACATTACTATAGGTCGCAATGCTCGCAAGGTGAGCACTGTGGTCAGCATGAACTACCACACAACACACAACACACACAACACACAACACACACACACACACACACACACACACAACACACACACACACACACACACACACCACACACACACCACACACAAAGGGCAGAAGAGACTGATTAGCTGTAATACAACAGGGTTTTGACAGGGTGGCAGCGTTGGGAGCGATTCTTCAGCCCTGGTCCTGTGGAGATGCCCCTGGGTATGCAGGGGTTCGTTTTCCAGTCCAGTCCAACTCAAAACACCCCCATTTCAGCTTATCACAGGTCCTCACGTCCAATTAGCTGGGGGTGCAGCAGAAGATGTGTTCCTCTCATTAACATTAACAGGCAATCAACCAGGAATCAAAGATCAACATTACGCTCACACACACACACACACACACACCACACCACACACACACACACACACACACACCACACACACACACACACCACCACACACACACCACCACACACACACACACACACACACACACACACCACACACCACACACAGATCACTATATTCTAAGGTTTGACTTAAACTTAAATGTCAGCAATTAGATTGTGAAATGGTAAATGTGTGTGTAGTAGTCATTTTATTGAAGAATAAAGTACTGGAAATTATTTTCCAGAACCTTTTAGAGAAGGTAAAAGCAATGGTTGTAAGTTCAATATCAGCTTTCAAATTAGCTGAGTGTGAGGGGTGGAGAGAGAGGAGTATACTGAAACTGTTAGTGTGTGTGTTGTGATGTGTGTGGTGCTGTGTGTGGTTGTGTGTCGTGTGTGGTGTGTTGTGTGGTGGTGTGTTGGTCGTGTGTGTGTGTTGAGAGAGAGACAGTCGGTCTCTCACTCTATTTCTATCCATCAGCCTCTCCGGAGTGGGGGCAACCGGTCGATGAGAGGCACTGCAGTGAACCACACACACACACTAAAACCCCACGCGCAAATGCCTTTAACCCCCAACACACACATCCAAGTTGCGCTCACATACACTCGAACAACCTCTTACACACAGAGACACACCAGGACATACTATTTAGTGGAGTCTGTATAGCTTGGTATTCCCTGCGTCTGTCGTAGGCCTCCTGTATCCCAGGTCGGCCCACAGGGTCTGGATGGCGCTGGATGTAGGGGCTGGCTGAAACCACAGATCTTCTCTATGTCCACCTCCTCTCACTAACATGGCATTAGACTGGGGAGGGAGGGAGAGACAGACAGAGAGACAGACAGAGGGGAAGGTGAGTGCATTGGAAGACTATCAGGTTTTGCGTGAGTCGATGTCCGAGGCCGTGTGAGTTGACTAGTGGACGTTTGGTTTCTGGACCAAGCCAATCGGTTGTGTGTGTGGAAGGCAAGTGTTTTTATTTTATGTTGCGTGAGTACTTCGCTACCCGGTTCTGTTCGATATTTGAAGGGGATCGTTGAGGTTCTCTGTGGCTTTGATCACTAGACTGCATGAGGTGAAGATGCTTGCTCGGGTACATCCAGCCTGATGTGAAAACCCCTCTTTGTCCTCCTCTGTGTAGCCCGCCCGGTGGGATGATCCTCATCTCTTGCTTGAAGCAATGTACCCCACTCTCTTCCTGT
>NW_019942799.1:320339-333242 GCF_002910315.2 Salvelinus sp. IW2-2015 | reverse complement strand
CCGGCCACCGTTTGGGATGATCTGCTTCCTCATTTCTGTTGATTGAATGTACTACTCACCTCTCTCCTTTACTGGACACACACATAGGGAAAACCCGTGTAGCACCACTCTCTCTGTAAACCGGGACACACAATTAGAACACCGCTCAGTTAGCACCACTCTCTTCCTGTAGCGTGACACCACACAGACTAGCACCCACACTCGGTTAACACCACTTCTTCGTTGTCCGCAACCCACAAAAACATAGAACACCCACTCTGTTAGCACCCATCTTCTCTGTACTTGACACACAATAGTACACCCACTGTTAGCACCACTCTCTCCTGTACCTGGACACACACATAGAACACCCACTGTTAGCACCACTCTCTCCTGTACCTGGACACACACATACAGTGAGCTCCAGAAGAACTTGTTTTGACCCTGTAGTCCAGCACTTAGGATTTGAAATGATACAATGACTACTAGGTGAAAGTGCAGACTGTCAACTTTGAGGGTATTTTCATCCATATTGTGTTAACGGTTTAGAAATTACAACTATTTTTTATACATAGTTCCCCCCCCCCCTCCCCATTTTAGGGGACCAAAAGTATTGGGACAAATTCACCTGTGTATTAAAGTAGTCAACATTTTTGCATTTGGTCTCATAACCCTGGCATGCAATGATTACATCAAGCTTGTGGCTCTACAAATATGTTTGATGCATTTGCTGTTTCTTTTGGTTGTTTACCATTCATTTTTATTGGGCACAAAATAATGTATTGTGTCATTTTGGAGTCACTTTTTTAGAAAATAATATGTTTCTTACACTTCTACATTACATGTGGATGCTACCATGATTATGGATAATCCTGAATGAATCGTGTATAATGATAAGTGACAAAGTTAGAGGCATAAATATCATACCACTAAAACATGCTAATCTCCCCTGTTATTGTAATGGTGAGAGGTTAGCATGTTTTAGGGGTATGATATTTATGCCTCTAACTTTGTCACTTATCATTATACACGATTTATTCAGGATTATCCATAATCATGGTAGCATCCACATGTAATGTAGAAGTGTAAGAAACATATTATTTTCTAAAAAAGTGACTCCAAAATGACAAGTTTTTTACCATTAATTTCTATTGGGCACAAAATAATCCGAAACACAACCAGAACAAACAGCAAATGCATCCGACACCCTGTGCTGTGCAACAGGTGCGCTAATTTAGCGGGATAGGTGTGTAAATGCTATTCATAAAATAACATTTCAAAAGTGTGTAAATTGCATCAAACCTTCAATACATCACTGGAGAGCATAGTATACAGAGCCAGACAGAGTGAGACAGAGAGACAGCGAGCGAGAGAGCGAGACAGAGAGCGAGACAGAGAGCGAGACAGAGAGCGAGACAGAGAGCGAGACAGAGAGCGACCCAGAGAGACAGCCAGAGAGACAGAGAGCGAGCCAGAGACGACCCAGAGAGACAGAGAGACAGCCAGAAGAGACAGAGAGACAGAGAGCGAGCCAGAGAGACAGAAGAGCGAGACAGAGAGCGAACCAGAGAGACAGAGAGCGAGTGAACCAGAAAGACAGAGAGCGAGCCAGAGAGCGACCCAGAGAGCGACCCAGAGAGACAGAGAGCGAGCCAGAGAGAGAGACAGAGCGAGACAGAGAGCGAGACAGAGAGCGAGCCAGAGAGACAGAGAGCAAGACAGAGACAGAGAGCGACCCAGAGACAGAGAGACAGCCAGAAAGACAGAGAGCGAGCCAGAGAGACAGAGAGCGAGACAGAGAGAAAGCGAACCAGAGAGAGAGCGAACCAGAGAGACAGAGAGCGACGAACCAGAAGAGACAGAGAGAGAGAGCGAACCAGAGAGACAGAGAGAGAGAGCGAACCAGAGAGACAGAGAGCGAGCGAACCAGAGAGACAGAGAGCGAGACAGAGAGCGAGACAGAGAGCGAGACAGAGAGCGAGACAGAGAGCGAGACAGAGACGAGACAGAGAGCGAGACAGAGAGCGAGACAGAGAGCGAGACAGAGAGCGAGCCAGAGAGACAGAAAGCGAGCCAGAGAGACAGAAAGCGAGACAGAGAGACAGAGAGCGAGACAGAGAGACAGCGAACCAGAGAGACAGAGAGCGAGACAGAGAGACAGAGAGCGAGACAGAGAGAGAACGAGACGAGAGCAGAGAACGAGACAGAGAGAGAACGAGACAGAGAGAGACGAGACAGAGAGAGAACGAGACAGAGAGAAGAACGAGACAGAGAGAGAACGAGACAGAGAGCGACCCAGAGAGACAGAGAGCGAGCCAGCTAGCCAGAAGCGACCCAGAGACAGAGAGCGAGCCAGCGAGCCAGAGAGACAGGGAGAGACAGAGAGCGAGACATAGAGACAGAGAGAGAGTCAGAGAGCGAGACAGAGGAGAGCGAACCAGAGAGACAGAGAGCAGCGAACCAGAGAGACAGAGAGCGAGCCAGAGAGACAGAGCGAGACAGAGAGCAGCCAGAGAGCAGCCAGAGAGCGAGACAGAGCGAGACAGAGAGCGAGACAGGAGAGCGACGACCAGAGAGCGAGACAGAGAGCGAGCGAACCAGAGAGACAGAGAGCGAGCGAACCAGAGAGACAGAGAGCGAGCGAACCAGAGCGACAGAGAGCGAGACAGAGCGCAACAGAGCGCGAGACAGAGCGCGAGACAGAGCGCGAGACAGAGCGCGAGACAGAGCCGAGACAGAGCGCAGACAGAGCGCAGAGACAGAGCGCGAGACAAGAGCGCGAGACAGAGAGCGAGACAGAGAGCGAGACAGAACGAGCGAGCCAGAGAGCGAGACAGAGAGCGAGACAGAGAGCGAGACAGAGACGAGCGAGCCAGAGAGACAGAGAGCGAGCCAGAGAGACAGAGAGAGAGCGAACCAGAGAGACAGAGAGAGAGCAACCAGAGAGACAGAGAGAGAGCGAACCAGAGAGACAGAGAGAGAGCGAACCAGAGAGACAGAGAGCGAGCGAACCAGAAGAACAGAGAGCGAGCGAACCAGAGAGACAGAGAGCGAGCGAACCAGAGAGACAGAGAGCGAGCGAACCAGAGAGACAGAGAGCGAGCGAACCAGAGAGCGAGCCAGAGAGCCAGAGAGCGAGACAGAGAGCCAGAGAGCGAGACAGAGAGCGAGACAGAGAGCGAGACAGAGAGCGAGACAGAGAGCGAGACAGAGAGCGAGCGAACCAGAGAGACAGAGAGCGAGCCAGAGAGCCAGAGAGCGCCAGAGAGCGAGCCAGAGAGCGAGCCAGAGAGCGAGCCAGAGAGCGAGACAGAGAGCGAGACAGAAGCGAGACAGAGAGCGAGACAGAGAGCGAGACAGAGAGCGAGACAGAGAGCGAGCCAGAGAGACAGAGAGCGACCCAGAGACAGAGAGACAGCAGAAAAAACAGAGAGCGAGCCAGAGAGACAGAGAGCGAGACAGAGAGAAAGCGAACCAGAGAGACAGAGAGAGAGCGAACCAGAGAGACAGAGAGAGAGCAAACCAGAGAGACAGAGAGACAGAGCGAACCAGAGAGACAGAAAAGAGAGAGCGAACCAGAGACAGAGAGCGAGACAAGAGCGAGACAGAGAGCGAGACAGAGAGCGAGACAGAGAGCGAGACAGAGAGCCAGCCAGAAAGACAGAGAGACAGCCAGAGAGCGAGCCAGAGAGCGACCCAGAGAGACAGAGAGCCAGCCAGAAAGACAGAGAGCGAGACAGAGAGCCAGACAGAGAGCCAGAAAGCGAGCCAGAGAGCCAGAAAGAGAGCGAGCGAACCAGAGAGACAGAGACGAGCGAACCAGAGAGCGAGCCAGAGAGCGAGCCAGAGAGCGAGCCAGAGAGCGAGCCAGAGAGCGAGCCAGAGAGCGAGACAGAGAGCGAGCCAGAGAGCGAGACAGAGAGCGAGACAGAGAGCGAGACAGAGAGACAGAGAGCACGAACCAGAGACAGAGCGAGCGAACCAGAGAGACAGAGAGCGAGCGAACCAGAGAGACAGAGAGCGAGCGAACCAGAGACACAGAGAGAGAGAGCGAACCAGAGAGACAGAGAGAGAGAGCGAACCAGAGAGACAGAGAGAGAGAGAGCGAACCAGAGAGACAGAGAGAGAGAGAGCGAACCAGAGAGACAGAGAGAGAGAGCGAACCAGAGAGACAGAGAGCGAAACAGAGACAGACGAGCGAGCGAACCAGAGAGACAGAGAGCGAGCGAACCAGAGAGACAGAGAGCGAGCGAACCAGAGAGGACAGAGACAGCGAACCAGAGAGACAGAGAGCGAGCGAACCAGAGAGACAGAGAGCGAGCGAACCAGAGAGACAGAGAGCGAGCGAACCAGAGAGACAGAGAACGAGCGAACCAGAGAGACAGAGAGCGGGACAGAGAGACAGAGAGGCGCGACAGAGAGACAGAGAGCGAACCAGAGAGACAGAGAGCGAACCAGAGAACAGAGAGCGAGCCAGAAAGACAGAGAGCGAGCCAGAGAGACAGAGAGCGAACCAGAGAGACAGAGAGCGAACCAGAGAGACAGAGAGCGAACCAGAGAGACAGAGAGCGAGACAGAGAGAGCGACAGAGAGCGAGCCAGAGAGCCAGCCAGAAGACAGAGAGCGAGCCAGAGAGCGAGCCAGAGAGCGAGCCAGAGAGACAGCCAGAGAGACAGCCAGAGAGACAGCCAGAGAGCGAGCCAGAGAGGACAGGAGCGAGCGAGCCAGACAGACAGAGCGAGCCAGACAGACAGAGCGAGCCAGACAGACAGAGCGAGCCAGACAGACAGAAGCAGACAGCCAGACAGGACAGACAGAGCGAGCGCAGACAGACAGAGCGAGCCGACAAGACAGACCCACGAGACGAGCCGGACAGAAAGAGCGAGCCGACAGACAGACAGAGCGAGCCAGAGAGCGAGCGAGCCAGACAGACAGAGCGAGCCAGGCAGACAGAGCGAGCCGGACAGACAGAGCGAGCCGGACAGACAGACAGAGCGAGCCAGAGAGCGAGCGAGCCAGACAGACAGAGAGTGAGCCAGAGGGAGTGCCAGAGGGAGAGCCAGAGGGCGAGACAGAGGGCGAGCGAGCGAGCGAGACAGAGAGTGAGCGAGGGAGGGAGTTGTGTTGTGAGTGCCAGAGTGAAGGGGAATCCAGTGAGATCCGTTTCAACAGTGTCGTTCTTTAACACAAACAGCTACGACAACAGCTTCCACCAGAAGGAACCAGATGATTGTCAGATCGCCACAGCCATGTTCTCCTCCTCAGACAGACACCCCCACCAGAACCACCCAGAGCTCCATTCAACTCAGCCTGCACTGCAGTATCCATTCACACAGTGGCTCGTTTCACCCCCATGGTCAACTACAAAGCATAGAACGGTTTGGGGTTACTATGAAATCCTACTGCTGTACGACCAACTAGTTAGACTACCCTCACAGTTTCCATAAAGTAGTACTTGCTCACTCCCACCTCATGAATTTAAAATCATTGGCTTGGTGTAGGTATGGGCTACAGGGAGTTTCCACTGGCTTCGCATTCCTTCTTTCACCAGTCCTTTCCTTTCCAATCCATGAAGAGGAATGAATGAGTGCACTTCCGTGAGAAGAGTAATAATCGTAAACAGATTAATGAGTTCAAATGAGGCTCCATCCAACCAATGACATACACTGAACAAAAAAGAAAACGCAACATGTAAAGTGTTGGTCCCATGTTTCATGAGCTGTAATAATAGATCACAGAAATGTTCCATACGCACAATAACTCTCGCTCAAATTTTGTGCACAAATTTGTTTCCATCCCTGTTAGTGAGCATTTTTCCTTTGCCAAAATAATCCATCCACCTGACAGGTGTGGCATATCAAGAAGCTGATTAAACAGCACGATGATTACACAGGTGCACCTTGTGCTGGGGACAATTTTTTAAAAAGGCCAATCTATAACGTGCAGTTTTGTCACAACACAATGCCACAGATGTGTCAGGTTGAGGAGCGTGCAATTGGCATGCTGACTGCAGGAATATCCACCAGAGCTGTTGCCAGAGAATTAAAATGTTGATTTCTCTACCAACATCGTTTTAGAGAATGCATTTTAATCGATGAACATTTGAATGCACAAAAATACAGTGACGAGATCCTGTGGACCACTGTGAGCTCCATTTTTTTTTTTTGTAAAGGTGTCTGTGACCAACAGATGCACATCTGTATTCCAAGTCGTGAAATCCATAGATTAGGGCCTAATTTATTTCTTTTAATTGACTGATTTCCTAAAACTGTAACTCAGTAAAAATCGATGAAATTGTTGCATGTTGCGCTTCTATTTTTGTTCCGTATATAATCCAGGGGAGGCAGGGGATTGGTTCAAACAAAACTGTCACATGACCTGACTGCCAGAAGTAGACCCTCGTCTTTCCTGCAGAAACTCGGGACCCTGCCATACCCTCATCTCCTTTAGCTAATACAAGCCTCTCCAGGGCCCAGCCAGACACCATGCCTTACAAAACAGTACTGAGAACAGATCTAATTGATTACGCTAAACTGTTTATGCTCTCAGATATGTCAAAGGTTCTTTGTCCCAATACTACAGCCATCTGAGAGGGGGGGAGTTATGGAATACGATAATCAGCCATATCATTGGGTGAGATTAAACAACTTGAGCCGCTTGCCTTTTAAAGGAGGGGTGTTCCCCTACAGGCCTACAGTACTGCTGCAACTCTGTTCTCCCTGGTAAATAACTGATCGATTTCTGGCACCAACTGTCCTCACCGGGGTCGTGTTTTGTACGAACGAGACGGAAAGAAACGGCGAGATACTATCTGAACGTGTCCGATCAGAAATTCATTTTCTGATGCAGTGGTTTTATGAGAACTCACAACACACACACATTTGGCAAAGTAACTATTTTAGCTAGATTTACTTCACCTCGCTGGCTAAACCCTTACTAGCCAAGGGGGCTGCTGGTAACCCATATTTCTCAGCCTCTCTGCACCATATGCACAGAAATACACATATAACCTGAGGCAGGCTAACACCAGGCTATTGCCACATCAATCCCTAAACACAGATCTGCTATATCTGCAAACCGAAAGAGATGGAGAAAGAGATGGAGAGAAAGAAACACCACCACTTACATTCAAGGTTTTTGAAGAGCAGCCATATTTCGGTTGCCATGGCAACCCTCTTCTCTCCTCCTGCATTTTTTCCCCTCTTTCATTCCTAGCGGATAGTAAATATAACTATGCCTCAGGCTCTCTCTCTCCATCTCGCTCTGCTGCTATGTAGAAGGGCCCTGCTCCTCTCTTCAGTCTGTTAGATACAATACTGAGGAGGAGGACGAGGCTGTTTCTAAACAACTGTTGTGCTGCTGCCATGTTGTGCTGCTACCATGTTGTTGTCATGTGGTGCTGCAACCATGTTGTTGTCATGTGGTGTTGCAACCATGCTGTGTTGTCATGTGTAGCTGCCATGCTATGGCGTTGTCTTTGGTCTCTATGGCGTGTTGTGGTCTCGTCGTGATGTGTGTTTTGTCCTATATTTTTAATCCCAGCCCCTGTCCCCGCAGGAGGCCTTTTGGTAGGCCATCATTGTAAATAAGACTTAGTTCTTAACTGACTTGTCTAGTTAAATACAGATTWAAAAAAATATATATATATACAGTACCAGTCAAAAGTTTGGACACGCCTACTCATTTAAGGGTTTTACTTTATTTCTACATTGTAGAATAATAGTGAAGACATCAAAACTATGAAATAACACATATGGAATCATGTAGTAACCAAAAAAGTGTTAAAACAAAATATAATTTAGACAGAGAGCGAGCCAGAGAGACGAGAGCGAGACAGAGAGCGAACCAGAGAGACAGAGGCGAGTGAACCAGAAAGACAGAGAGCGAGCCAGAGAGCGACCCAGAGAGCGACCCAGAGAGACAGAGAGCGAGCCAGAGAGAGAGACAGAGAGCGAGACAGAGAGCGAGACAGAGAGCGAGCCAGAGAGACAGAGAGCAAGACAGAGACAGAGAGCGACCCAGAGACAGAGAGACAGCCAGAAAGACAGAGAGCGAGCCAGAGAGACAGAGAGCGAGACAGAGAGAAAGCGAACCAGAGAGAGAGCGACCAGAGAGACAGAGAGCGAGCGAACCAGAGAGACGAGAGAGAGAGCGAACCAGAGAGACAGAGAGAGAGAGCGACCAGAGAGACAGAGAGCGAGCGAACCAGAGAGACGAGAGCGAGACAGAGAGCGAGACAGAGCGCGAGACAGAGAGCGAGACAGAGAGCGAGACAGAGAGCGAGACAGAGAGCGAGACAGAGAGCGAGACAGAGAGCGAGACAGAGAGCGAGCAGAGAAGACAGAAAGCGAGCCAGAGAGACAGAAAGCGAGACAGAGAGACAGAGAGCGAGACAGAGAGACAGCGAACCAGAGAGACAGAGAGCGAGACAGAGAGACAGAGAGCGAGACAGAGAGAGAACGAGACAGAGAGAGAAACGAGACAGAGAGAGAACGAGACAGAGAGAGAACGAGACAGAGAGAGAAGCGAGAAGAGAGAGAACGAGACAAGAGAGAGAAGAGACAGAGAGCGACCCAGAGAGACGAGAGCGAGCCAGCTAGCCAGATAGCGACCCAGAGAGACAGAGAGCGAGCCAGCGAGCCAGAGAGACAGAGAAGAGACAGAGAGCGAGACATAGAGACAGAGAGAGAGTCAGAGAGCGAGACAGAGAGGAGCGAACCAGAGAGACAGAGAGCGAGCGAACCAGAGAGACGAGAGCGAGCCAGAGAGACAGAGCGAGACAGAGAGCGCCAGAGAGCGAGCCAGAGAGCGAGACAGAGAGCGAGACAGAGAGCGAGACAGAGAGGCGACAGAGAGCGAGACAGAGAGCGAGCGAACCAGAGAGACAGAGAGCGAGCCGAACCAGAGAGACAGAGAGCGAGCGACCAGAGGCAGAGAGCGAGACAGAGCGCAAGCGAAGGGAGACAGAGCGCGAGACAGAGCGCGAGACAGAGCGCGAGACAGAGCGCGAGACAGAGCGCGAGACAGAGGGCGAGACAGAGCGCGAGACAGAGCGCGAGACAGAGCGCGAGACAGAGAGCGAGACAGAGAGCGAGACGAGAGCGAGCGACCAGAGAGCGAGACAGAGAGCGAGACAGAGAGCGAGACAGAGAGCGAGCGAGCCAGAGAGACAGAGAGCGAGCCAGAGAGACAGAGAGAGAGCGAACCAGAGAGACAGAGAGAGAGCGAACCAGAGAGACAGAGAGAGAGCGAACCAGAGAGACGAGAGAGAGCGAACCCAGGAGACAGAGAGCGAGCGAACCAGAGAGACAGAGAGCGAGCGAACCAGAGAGACAGAGAGCGAGCGAAACCAGAGAGACAGAGAGCGAGCGAACCAGAGAGACAGGAGCGAGCGAACCAGAGAGCGAGCCAGAGAGCCAGAGAGCGAGACAGAGAGCCAGAGAGCGAGACAGAGAGCGAGACAGAGAGCGAGACAGAGAGCGAGACAGAGAGCGAGACAGAGAGCGAGCGAACCAGAGAGACAGAGAGCGAGCCAAGAGCCAAGGAGCGAGCCAGAGAGCGAGCCAGGAGCGAGCCAGAGAGCGAGCCAGAGAGCGAGCCAGAGAGCGAGACAGAGAGCGAGACAGAGAGCGAGACAGAGAGCGAGACAGAGAGCGAGACAGAGAGCGAGCCAGAGAGACAGAGAGCGACCCAGAGACAGAGAGACAGCCAGAAAGACAGAGAGCGAGCCAGAGAGACAGAGAGCGAGACAGAGAGAAAGCGAACCAGAGAGACAGAGAGAGAGCGAACCAGAGAGACAGAGAGGAGCAAACCAGAGAGACAGAGAGACAGAGCGAACCAGAGAGACAGAGAGAGAGAGCGAACCAGAGACAGAGAGCGAGACAGAGAGCGAGACAGAGAGCGAGACAGAGAGCGAGACAGGAGCGAGACAGAGAGCCAGCCAGAAAGACAGAGAGACAGCCAGAGAGCGAGCCAGAGAGCGACCCAGAGAGACAGAGAGCAGCCAGAAAGACAGAGAGCGAGACAGAGAGCGAGACAGAGAGCCAGAAAGCGAGCCAGAGAGCCAGAAAGAGAGCGGCGAACCAGAAGACAGAGGCGAGCGAACCAGAGAGCGAGCCAGAGAGCGAGCCAGAGAGCGAGCCAGAGAGCGAGCCAGAGAGCGAGCCAGAGAGCGAGACAGAGAGCGAGCCAGAGGCGAGACAGAGAGCGAGACAGAGAGCGAGACCAGAGAGACAGAGAGCGAGCGAACCAGAGAGACAGAGAGCGAGCGAACCAGAGAGACAGAGAGCGAGCGACCAGAGAGACAGAGAGCGAAGCGACAGAGACACAGAGAGAGAGGCGAACCAGAGAGACAGAGAGAGAGAAGCGACCAGAGAGACAGAGAGAGAGAGAGCGAACCAGAGAGACAGAGAGAGAGAGAGCGAACCAGAGAGACAGAGAGAGAGAGCGAACCAGAGAGACAGGAGCGAGCGAACCAGAGAGACAGAGAGCGAGCGAACCAGAGAGACAGAGAGCGAGCGAACCAGAGAGACAGAGAGCGAGCGACCAGAGAGCAGAGAGGAGCGAACCAGAGAGACAGAGAGCGAGCGAACCAGAGAGACAGAGAGCGAGCGAACCAGAGAGACAGAGAGCGAGCGAACAGAGAGACAGAGAGCGAGCGAACAGAGAGACAGAGAGCGCGACAGAGAGACAGAGAGCGCGACAGAAGAGACAGAGAGCGAACCAGAGAGACAGAGAGCGAACCAGAGAACAGAGAGCGAGCCAGAAAGACAGAGAGCGAGCCAGAAGAGACAGAGAGCGAACCAGAGAGACAGAGAGCGAACCAGAGAGACAGAGAGCGAACCAGAGAGACAGAGAGCGAGACAGAGAGAGCGACAGAGAGCGAGCCAGAGAGCCAGCCAGAAGACAGAGAGCGAGCCAGAGAGCGAGCCAGAGAGCGAGCCAGAGAGACAGCCAGAGAGACAGCCAGAGAGACAGCCAGAGAGCGAGCCAGAGAGACAGAGCGAGCGAGCCAGACAGACAGAGCGAGCAGACAGACAGAGCGAGCCAGACAGACAGAGCGAGCAGACAGACAGAGCGAGCCAGACAGACAGACAGAGCGAGCCAGACAGACAGAGCGAGCCGGACAGACAGACAGAGCGAGCCGGACAGACGAGCGAGCCGGAAGACAGAGCGAGCCGGACAGACAGCAGAGCGAGCCAGAGAGCGAGCGAGCCAGACAGACAGAGCGAGCCAGGCAGACAGAGCGAGCCGGACAGACAGAGCGAGCCGGACAGACAGACGAGCGAGCCAGAGAGCGAGCGAGCCAGACAGACAGAGAGTGAGCCAGAGGGATGCCAGAGGGAGAGCCAGAGGGCGAGCAGAGGGCGAGCGAGCGAGCGAGACAGAGAGTGAGCGAGGGAGGGAGTTGTGTTGTGAGTGCCAGAGTGAAGGGGAATCCAGTGAGATCCGTTTCAACAGTGTCGTTCTTTAACACAAACAGCTACGACAACAGCTTCCACCAGAAGGAACCAGATGATTGTCAGATCGCCACAGCCATGTTCTCCTCCTCAGACAGACACCCCACCAGAACCACCCAGAGCTCCATTCAACTCAGCCTGCACTGCAGTATCCATTCACACAGTGGCTCGTTTCACCCCCATGGTCAACTACAAAGCATAGAACGGTTTGGGGTTACTATGAAATCCTACTGCTGTACGACCAACTAGTTAGACTACCCTCACAGTTTCCATAAAGTAGTACTTGCTCACTCCCACCTCATGAATTTAAAATCATTGGCTTGGTGTAGTATGGGCTACAGGGAGTTTCCACTGGCTTCGCATTCCTTCTTTCACCAGTCCTTTCCTTTCCAATCCATGAAGAGGAATGAATGAGTGCACTTCCGTGAGAAGAGTAATAATCGTAAACAGATTAATGAGTTCAAATGAGGCTCCATCCAACCAATGACATACACTGACAAAAAGAAAACGCAACATGTAAAGTGTTGGTCCCATGTTTCATGAGCTGTAATAATAGATCACAGAAATGTTCCTATCGCCACAATAACTCTCGCTCAAATTTTGTGCACAAATTTGTTTCCATCCCTGTTAGTGAGCATTTTTCCTTTGCCAAAATAATCCATCCACCTGACAGGTGTGGCATATCAAGAAGCTGATTAAACAGCACGATGATTACCACGGTGCACCTTGTGCTGGGGACATTTTTTAAAAAGGCCAATCTATAACGTGCAGTTTTGTCACAACACAATGCCACAGATGTGTCAGGTTGAGGAGCGTGCAATTGGCATGCTGACTGCAGGAATATCCACCAGAGCTGTTGCCAGAGAATTAAAATGTTGATTATTTCTCTACAACATCGTTTTAGAGAATGCATTTTAATCGATGAACATTTGAATGCACAAAAATACAGTGACGAGATCCTGTGGACCACTGTGAGCTCCATTTTTTTTTTTTGTAAAGGTGTCTGTGACCAACAGATGCACATCTGTATTCCAAGTCGTGAAATCCATAGATTAGGGCCTAATTTATTTCTTTTAATTGACTGATTTCCTAAAACTGTAACTCAGTAAAAATCGATGAAATTGTTGCATGTTGCGCTTCTATTTTTGTTCCGTATATAATCCAGGGGAGGCAGGGGATTGGTTCAAACAAAACTGTCACATGACCTGACTGCCAGAATTAGACCCTCGTCTTTCTGCAGAAACTCGGGACCCTGCCATACCCTCATCTCCTTTAGCTAATACAAGCCTCTCCAGGGCCCAGCCAGACCCCATGCATTACAAAACAGTACTGGGAACAGGTCTAATAGATTACGCTAAACTGTTTATGCTCTCAGATTGTCAAAGGTTCTTTGTCCCAATACTACAGCCATCTGTGAGTGAGTGAGATTAAAGGGGGGGGGGGGGGGTGTGTGGGAGGGGGTATA
>NW_019942799.1:299841-320165 GCF_002910315.2 Salvelinus sp. IW2-2015 | reverse complement strand
GGTATGGAAGACAATAACAGCCATATCATTGAGTGAGATTAAACAACTTGAGCCGCTTGTCTTTTAAAGGAGTGGTGTTCCCCTCCAGGCCTACAGGTCCACAATACCGCTGCTTCTCTGTTCTCCCTGGTAATTCATTGATTTATGTCACCAACTGTCCTCACCTGGGTCGTGTCTAGCACGCACGAGACGGAAAGAAACAGCAAGGTACCATCTGAACTTGTCCAAATCAGAAATTCACAAAGTAACCATTTTAGCTAGATTTACTTCAGCTAGCTGTCTAAACCCTCACTAGCCAAGGGGGCTGCTGGTAACCCATATTTCTCAGCCTCTCTGCACCATATGCACAGAAATACACATATACCCTGAGGCAGGCTACCAACAGGCTACTGCCATGTCAATCCCTAAACACAGATCTGCTATATCTGCAAACTGAAAGAGCTGGAGAAATAAACACCAACACCTACATTCAAGGTTTTTGAAGAGCAGCCATATCTCGGTTGCCATGGCAACCCCTCTTCTCTCCCCCTGCAGTTGTTCCTCTTTCTTTCCTAGCGGATAGTAAATATAACTGTGCCTCAGGCTCTCTCTCTGCTGCTATGTAGAAGGGCCCTGCTCCTCTCTTCAGTCTGTTAGATACAATACTGAGGAGGAGGATGAAGTTGTTCCCAGACAACTGTTGTGCTGCTGCCATGTTGTGTTGCTACCATGTTGTTGTCATGCGGTGTCGCTACCATGCTGTGTTGTCATCTGTTGCTGCCATGCTATGGTGTTGTCTTTTGTCTCTCTACATGTAGTGTTGTGGTGCCTCTTGTCGTGATGTGTGTTTTGTATTATGTTTTTAATCCCAGCCCCCGCCCCCGTAGGAGGCCTTTTGGTAGGCCATCATTGTGAATAAGAATTTGTTCTTAACTGACTTGCCTACATAAATAAAGGTTAAATAAAAAAATATATAGATTACCAGTCAAACATTTGGACACGCCTACTCATTTAAGGGTTTTCTTTATTTTTTACTATTTTCTACATTGTAGAATAATAGTGAAGACATCAAAACTATGAAATAACACATATGGAATCATGTAGTTACCAAAAAAGTGTTAAGCAAATCAAAATATATTTTAGATTCTAGAAAGTAGCCACCCTTTGCCGTGATGACAGCTTTGCACACTTGGCATTCTCTCAACCAGCTTCATGAGGAATGCTTATCCAACAGTCTTGAAGAAGTTCCCACATAAGCTGAGCACTTGTTGGCTGATTTTCCTTCACTCTGCAGCCCTACTCATCTCAAACCATCTCAATTGGGTTGAGGTCGGGCGATTGTGGAGGCCAGGTCATCTGATGCAGCACTCAATCACTCTCCTTTTTGGTCAAATAGCCCTTACACAGCCTGGAGGTGTGTTTTGGGTCAGTGTCCTGTTGAAAAACAAATAATAGTCCCACTAAACGCAAACCAGAAGGGATGGCGGATCGCTGCAGAATGCAGTGGTAGCCATGCTGATTAAGTGTGCCTTGAATTCTAAAGTCACTGATACTGTCAACAGCAGAGCACCACCACACCATCACACCTCCTCCACCATTCTTCACGGTGGGAACCACACATGCAGAGATCATCCGTTCACCTACTCTGCGTTTCACAAAGACAGTTTGGACTCATCAGACCAAAGGACAGATGTCCACTGGTCTAATGTCCATTGCTCGTGTTTCTTAGCCCAAGCAAGTCTCTTCTTATTATTGGTGTCCTTTAGTATTGGTTTCTTTGCAGCAATTTGACCGTGAAGACCTGATTCATGCAGTCTCCTCTGAACAGTTGATGTTGAGATGTGTCTGTTACTTGAACTCTGTGAAGCATTTATTTGGGCTGCAGTCTGAGGTGCAGTTAACTCTAATGAACTTATCCTCTGCAGCAGAGGTAACTCTGGGTCTTCCTTTCCTGTGGCGGTCCTCATGAGAGCCAGTTTCATCATAGCGCTTGATGGGTTTTTGCGACTGCACCCTACCATGTCACAACACAACTAATTGTCTCAAACGCATTAAGAAGGAAAGAAATTCCACAAATTTAACAAGGCACCTGTTGAAATGCATTCCAGGTGACTACCTTGAGAAATTGGTTGAGAGAATGCCAAGAGTATGCAAAGCTGTCATCAAGGCAAATGGTGGTACTTTGAAGAATCTCAAATATAAAATATATTTTGATTTGTTTAACACTTTTCTGGTTATTACATGATTCCATATGTGTTATATCATAGTTTTGATTTCTTCACAATTATTCTACAACGTAGAAAATAGTTAAAATAAAGAAAATCCCTTGAATGCGTAGGTGTGTCCAAACTTTTGACTTGTGTGTGTGTGTGTGTGTGTGTGTGTGTACACACACTACTCAAGTTCAACACAACGTCCAGATTTTTTTGCTGACTGCATGCTATCTTTCTGTTTCCCTGAAGAATTGTATGTTAAACAAACAGATTCAACGTTTGTGTGCATTTACCAAATAATTTTTCCATTGTAGTGTTTAGTGTCCGCTAAAAATCAGTGCTGTGTGTTTCTGTTTGCTGAGGTATTTGCGCAAGGTTCCCCTATTATTCTGCTCTCTTGCCACCATCATATCTGATACCACATACACCCCTCTCTTTACCAGACGTGTGTGTGTGTGTGGGCTGTGTGTTTCACCCTGCGCTGTAGCCTCGTGGGCGTTTTTCTAAGCACTGCTGTCTTTCTCGCGCTGCAGCCTGGAAAGACCCAAGTAGTGTCAGCTAGTAAAAGGTGTGAGAGTGTATATGTAAGCGTTGCTCTGGTTCGCTCTCTCTCTCTCTCTCTCTCTTTGCCGACTGGGAAGGAAAGCGTTATCAAACCCAGCAGTGTGATCTATTAAAAGGTGACCTCCGTTTTTCTAGGTCGCCACCAAAAAAGAATGGACAGATTCTAGTTCTGAATATCCCAAATGCTTGACAGGGAGGAGAATGAGCGAGTGAGGGACGGGAGAGGCGAAGGGAAGAGAGAGGAAGGGGGGGTGGATGATAATGGTGGAGATGGTTTCCAGCCAAGGGGAGTGGGAGGAAGACAAAGATTAGGGGCATGAGAGGAGAGCTGGAGTAAGGGCGAGGCTGGGTGAAGAGAAGGGGGGAGTGGGCTGGGGGAGAGGAGGCGGGAGTGGGCTGGGTGAAGAGAAGGGGGGAGTGGGCTGGGGGAGTGGAGGCGGGAGTGGGCTGGGTGAAGAGAAGGGGGGAGTGGGCTGGGGGAGTGGAGGCGGGAGTGGGCTGGGTGAAGAGAAGGGGGGAGTGGGCTGGGTGAAGAGAAGGGGGGAGTGGGCTGGGGGAGAGGAGGCGGGAGTGGGCTGGGTGAAGAGAAGAGGGGAGTGGGCTGGGGGAGAGGAGGGAGACAGAGGCTGGTAGTGTGCTCTAGAGGAGAGGAAGCGACAGAACAGAAGCGAGATGGAGGGAGAGATCTTATGATAGGGTCACGAGAAATAAATCAGACCTCAGACTGATCTTTCACTGAGGACACAGGCCGTGTCCCAACACTGTTACAGCCTCTTCTCTCTTTGGGCTGCATCCCAATACTGTGAAGGGGAAATACAAAACTGACCTTACATCAGCAGCGTCTTTTATATATTATACGGTACCAGTCAAAAGTTTGGACACACCGACTCATTCCAGGGTTTTTCTCTATTTTTACTATTTTCTACATTGTAGAATAGTGAAGACATCAGAACTCTGGTGACACTGTGATTTATACAAAAATTCAAGGCACACAGCATTCAGCAGCGATACGCCATCCCTTCTGGTTTGCGATTAGTGGGACGATCATTTGTTTGTCAACAGGACAATGACCCAACACACCAATAGGCTGTGTAAGAACTATTTGACCAAGAAGGAGAGTGATGGAGTGCTGCATCAGATGACCTGGCCTCCACAACCACCCGACCTCAACCCAATTAAGATGGTTTGGGATGAGTTGGACCACAGACTGAAGGAAAAGCAGCCAACAAGAGCTCAGCATATGTGGGAACTCCTTCAAGACTGTTGGAAAAGCATTCCAGGTGAAGCTGGTTGAGAGAATGCCAAGTGTGTGCAAAGCTGTCATCAAGGCAAAGGGTGGCTACTTTCTAGAATCTAAAATATATTTTGATTTGTTTCAAACTTTTGGTTACTACATGATTCCATATGTATTATTTCATAGTTTATGTTTTCATTATTATTCTACAATGTAGAGCATAGTAAAAATAAGGAAAAACCCTTGAATGAGTAGGTGTGTCCAAACCTTGGACTGGTACTGTACATAGTAGATTTCCGATTTAGAAACAAATGAACAAATAAAAAACACTGAACCCCAACAAACCAGCCCAAAGTCTGCACCTGCAGACACAACCTGTAATATCTCACAATGGATTTCCTCTGCTGACAGTTCAGTGCAATTTAACTACTTTTCTAATAAGTTCAATACATTTTTTTATTCTGTTTCTATGTCTGGATTCCGTTTTTATAGGGCCCTACCTAGTGACTTATGTGTGTGTGTGTGTGTATATATAAGTGTGTTTGCAAATCCAGAGGTAGACATTTGCATTGTGGTAAAGCAGACTGCTGATAACAGGTTAGGTGAGGTTAACCAGTGGTGAACTGTGGTTGATTATCTGTGTAGCTCATTTCTGGATTTCCCCACTGTGGGATGGGAACGTGATCATAGACCGTGTCGATGCTGCCCAAGCTTCGTCAACAATGCCTCGCACCTAACAAAAAACACAACTACTACGTATTTTTCGATTCGTTTTTCCCCAAGGTGGTTTTGTTGTACCCTGAACCTGTTGTGGAAACGTAGATGTGTGTGTACTACTTTAGAAAGGAGAAGAAATAAAGGACTATTCAGCTAATCATAGTTAACACAGAGACATTTGGAGCGAAGAGACAGGAGCATGCCTGCTGGGCGTCCCAAAGTATACGTATCTCTCTGGCAGCATTTAGGAGACACACACACACACACACACAAGTGGCAGCCCTAAGGCATACAACACACACCAGCTGCCTACCAACTGTGGTTATAGAGATCCTGTGGTCAGCACCCCAGGCCAGTCAATGTTACCTACGCTGTGACACCCCACCTTCCTTAGTTGGCCTACCTAAAAACACACACACACACACTTATCCCCAAGCTTAGGGAAAGAAGGGGGAACAAACCAGTGTATCAGTTCCATTCTGACATCAACAGGGGGGAGGGGATATAAAGAGACAGAAAAAAAGGAGTGATGAGGGGGGTTGCAGAGAAATAGGGATACAGAGAGAGGGGGAGAAAGAGACGTGGGGGTCTGACCACTGGGGTATAAGAACTGGAGACTGCGTCCAAGATGTCCACCCTGTTGTTTTCAAGGTAATCTACTCACGTTCACCAATTCATGGACCGTCTATATCCGGGTTGCACCCGGTTTATACAGACCAGCATCACATGTGCACTACCACTCAGTGCGCACAGGGAGCAGCGGGGCCAGCCACAACGTCATCACCTTAGACATCTGATGAATATATAAATGTTAATATCTTTGGCTGTGAGTGACAAATTAAGTTACTTTTTTGGGGGGTGAATTTTCGGCCTCTGCTACAATTATTTGACTAATTCCGATTTTTTTGTCACAAATGTGATGACTAAAGGGTCTGGATCTTCTTAGGGGCAAGGCCATTTGGCCTTCAAGAGGAGCCCAATGTGCCAGGGCACCAAGGCCATCTGCTAGGGCTACCAAGGCCATCTGCTAGGGCTACCAAGGCCATCTGCTAGGGCTACCAAGGCCATCTGCTAGGGCTACCAAGGCCCATCTCTAGGGCTACCAAGGCCATCTGCTAGGGCTACCAAGGCCATCTGCTAGGGCTACCAAGGCCATCTGCTAGGGCTACCAAGGCCATCTGCCAGGGCCCCAAGGCCATCTGCCAGGGCCCCAAGGCCATCTGCCAGGGCCCCAAGGCCATTAACCAAAATAGTCAATTTAAATCGATTTGAAAACTGAAACACTTATGTTTTTCGTAACAGAAGTTATGTAAATGTACAGAAATAATTAGCCTACATGACGAAGTGCAGGTGATAGCCTATGCGTATTGGCAAGAGCATATCATGTCCAGACCGATGCTGACATGAGGGAGGCGCCTGAAAATGTAGCCAAACTTTAAATGAGACTTTTAATTACATAGATACAGGCTAAACGCCAGTCATGTTTGATAAATATAAAGTAGGATCATTATTACTATCTAAAGGCTTGATTCTGTCCACATACTTGAGGGACTGTTCGTTCCGATAGGAAAGAAAGGCCAGTGCCTGATGTGCACTTAAACATCACCCAATCTGAATGGAGGGAGTCAACATTTTGAAACTACTTAACCATAAACGTAATTGGTTAAAACCTGGAAGTTTATCATTTTATGAGGCATGTCTTACCATGTTCTGACCATAGGAAGGTTAAGGGGATTATTTTATAAACACTTCCTTATATGCCATTGAAACCAGTGTCTCATGTTCTCAACTTTCTTTTGTTGTCCAGCAGCCAAAGACACAATCCTAGTCATTAACAACCCATGCATCTTTAGGTCTTCCCTCTTTCTAACGCCTCCATCACACAGAC
Source organism: Salvelinus sp. IW2-2015 (assembly GCF_002910315.2). Lineage (NCBI taxonomy): Eukaryota > Metazoa > Chordata > Actinopteri > Salmoniformes > Salmonidae > Salvelinus > Salvelinus sp. IW2-2015. The sequence continues at coordinate 313,570 of NW_019942799.1, read as the reverse complement.
AGCATCATTGCATTTGGTACACCAGAAGTACATTCATTTCCAATGGAACGCTGCGTTTGCCTTGTAGCATTGCGTTGCAGTGCGTTCTGTTTGATTCATAGGTTGGATTTATCAAATGCAGAAATGGCAGCATAAGGTGGATGTTGAACTTTTGTTGCACGCACAATGACAATTTAGGTGTAATGGAGGTCTACATTTCTGAAGGGTATTTTTCATCTCTGTCATATGAAACCACTCGCATGTGTGGTGCACTTTTGCTGCTAATTGCATTTTGGAACATTCATGCTTATAGCCTACTGCCGCGTGCGCATTGCTGTGCTTTATAAATGTGAAGAAATAGCCTAATAGTTCATCAACATTTTCAGCTTAACTTTCTGATCTGTTGCATCAGCCTCATTGCTTAAAAAAAATAAAAAATAAAAATGATGTACAGTGGTTGTATTAATTTGGGTTCCGTCGCATCCCACAACTGTCCCAGAGTGTTTGGGATATTTATTTCCTGCACAATAGAACGTCTCAACTTTTGTACTATGGGGCATAGTAGATTGACATTGGCTAGTGCTTTTGCTGTTCATTAGGCATACTCATCTTGTTGATGCGCCTCGGAATAATTTAACTAAAATTGGTTTGTTTTTTTATTCCGTTTCTGTCTGGATTCCGTTTTTATAGGGCCCTACCTAGTGATTTACGTGTGTGTGTGTGTGTGTGTGTGTGTGTGTGTGTGTGTGTGTGTGTGTGTGTGTGTGTGTGTGTATGCAAATCCAGAGGTAGACATTTGCATTGTGGTAAAGAAGACTGCTGATAACAGGTTATATGCACATCAGAATTCAGATAAGAATGGCCCGCGGTTGCATCCCTGATGAGTCCGTCTTCACTTGTAGCCTACTTCGGAGCTGCCATGCCAGTGAGAAAGACCCAATCACGTGACAGGCATTGGTTAATAAGAATTTAATTATCTGAGAAAGACATGTGAGCAAGAGGTGCTTCGGAGCAGGGTGATTGGCAGCTGGGAGAAGGGAAGAATAATTATTGTATTCAGCGCAAGGTCACAATGGCCACTTTGGCTGCAAGGCATGGATTTTTGGGGGGGGGGCATTACGGCCATGGCCGTCGATGCCGCCTGGAAATTCGAGAGCTGCTTATTAGGAATTTTCTAATCTGACTTCTCTATGTGGCAATTATCTTTCTGGGCTGGGTGTCAGTTAAACTGCAGTACCGAAGCAAAACTGTAGGAGCAGTCGAAACAGTGCTTCTAGAACGGAACCTTGGCCCCTTGGGACTGATAAGGGGGTAGTAAATGTGACAATTTTCCCCTCTACCCTCACAAGGATCAAAACTGCAAAAAAACTAACATTGCATTTGCAACCACTTGACTTGGCAGTACGACACAATTTTTTTTATTGGTCGCTAGGGTGCAAGTGAAAAAAAAATGTAGCTGGTCACATTAGTCTTCGTTTCACAATTAGCTTTTCAAAACAGCAATGGGTAAGTAAATCAGGTATTCAAAACTGTTGGTTCGAAGTCTTGGTTGAATCTTTGCGATGCGCAATTCAGTCATCATGCAATGTTTGAATTAACTTTGTTGTAATTTTTACCCCCTTTTTCTCCCCAATTTTTGTGATTACGATTTTGTCTCATTGCTGAAACTCCCCAACGGGCTCGAGAGAGAGAGAGAGAGGCGAAGGTCGAGTCATGCCTCTTCCGAAACATGACACACCAAACCGCGCTTCTTAACACCTGTTCGCTTAACCCTGAAGCCAGCAGCAATGTGTCGGAGGAAACACCGTTCAACTGACAACCGAAGTCACCCTGCAGGCGCCCGGCCCGCCACAAGGAGTCGCTAGAGCACGATGAGCCAAGTAAAGCCCCCCGCCCAAACCCTCCCCTAACCCGGACGATGCTGGGCAATTGTGCACCGCCCTATGGGACTCCCGGTCACGGCCGGTTGTGACACAGCCTGGGATCGAACCCCAGGCTGTAGTGACTTCGCAACACTGCGCTGTAGTGCCACTTGGGAGGCTGAATGAACATTTCTAAAGGCATTCCCCAAAAAAGCTTCCCAATTAAATTACTGCAAAGTAGGTCTACCTGGCAGAATGATATCATGACTGCCATCAACCTGCCATCAGATGTAGCCTACAGTGACATTGTAGCCTACAGTAAAAACACAACTAGCCAAACAATGGTCTCTTGCTAGTTTACACAAATTAAAGGGCAACTACACCCTCCAATGTTGCTTTTGTTCTCCTGATGTGGTTTAAGCATTGTTGTGGACTTAAATACAGAAATGGAATGTTCTTTTCTATAAAAAGGTGATTTTGAGAGTGAACCTGAAAAAAACCTATGATAACTCAGAATCCTGGAAAAATAAAACCGCGCGAACTGAATTTACCAAAAGATAAAAACTGATTTTATAGAACCCTACAAAGTGACTTCAAAAATCTTTTAACACCCTTTTCAGATAAAATAAAATCTTTGCACAATTTTTTTCTCTCCAAACAATCAATATAAATTATATTGTCAAGTTAAAATGTAATTTATTTGTGTATGGAGGGTAGGTCATTATAGACTATAGGCTACTTGCTAAGCCCGCAAGCGATAGGTAACATTTAAATGATGCGTGCATCATTCGCTTTCCCTGGTCAGTATTATTTTAATTCGGGCCAGTAGCTTCCAGTTGGCACTGGCCCGGTGTGCCAGTGGCAAATGTACCTGAATGTCAAGCTCTGCTAGGGCATGTGAATATAAAAGACAGCTAGTCATTACTAGGTTCTGTATGGAATGCAGGCACATTACGAGACACAGGTCAGGTCATTATCGCTGAGCAGCGGTGAAAAACCGGGATGACCAAATCATGTGCTGGCGCCATCAACTGAAAAAGTTGGGAGCACCAGAGCCACTAGAATAAAAGTTAGTCTAGAACTCTGCCTCATAACCCCCCTACATCTCCAGAGAGAAATGCATGACCCCGTTTGGGCTGTGTGTGTGTGGTGTTCCATGAGGATTGGCGGCTGTGGGACACACACTCGATTAAAATGCTCTTCATTAACAAGGTGAGCACCTGGGAAAGTAGGCTGACTTCTGAGTGTGTGTATATATGTGTGTGTTTGTCAGACTGTGAACCAGCCAGTCAGTCACAGTGGGTCAGAATCCTATAAAAAGTTTGGTGAACCTGAAAACTGTGTTGATGGCCTAGGAGGTAAAAAAAAATGGAATATAGAATTATGCAATTTTTTTGTAATAGTATTTATGTAATGCAAGTCAGATCATTATCCCTAAACCTGACCCTTGGCATGGAGGGATTTAACACACACACACACACACACACACACACACACACACAGCTGTCAAGTCTAGCTCAAGAAGCATGACAACATTCCCTTATATGACCAAAATAATGAGAGAACACCTGAGTCTTCTCTCCTCCAGGCTATTTCTGCTCTGACCGTCACCAGGGTTTAGAACTAAACCCCTCAGCCTGCCCCTGGCTAGTGAGTGACCACCCAAATCGAACTTCATCTGAGCTAGTTTCTTCTCCATTGGGAGAGGCTGAGCCCTGCTAGCCCGACATGGAAACCCCTCCCATTTGGAGCGAAGCAGCAGGGCAAGAAAGAGACTGAGTAGGCAGCAGTTCATTTAGCCAACAGCCCAGGTCACCCAGGCCACAGATACACAGCTCCAAGTCATGCTGCAGCAGCCCCCAGCCCAGCCAGCAAACACAGCCCCAATTCAGGCAACAGCTGCCCCCAGCCCAGCCAGCCAGTCCCAAGTCAAGCAACAGCCCCCAGTCGAGCTGCAGCAGCCCCCATCCCAGCCAGCCAGTCCCTAGTCAAGCTACAGCAGCCACCAGCCGAGCCAGCCTAGAGCCCTCTCTGTGTTTTGACCAAGTAGAGGAAAACGCCACCAGAGCTGTGGAGCATGGCTGGTCCCATGGCCTGATATGGCCCTCAGCAGCACATGTTAAGGGGAGATGGGGGGGGGGGGGGGCGGTAGAGAGTGAGTGAGGTCTCCATGGCCTGTCCCATCTCCAGGCATCAAAACTCAACTCTGGTCATACAAGCACTTCAACCAACCGAGCCATAGGAAACCACAGTATTTGCATGTACAATCAACTCCTGATAAATGCAACAGCCTGGGACTCAGGTACTCGTAACATCATGCATTGAACAGGAGAGTGTAGAACTATGGAGCTTAAAAACAAGGTAATTGACCTGGAAACCAAGCATAGCCCTAGTGAGACGTGTGACTAATAGGAGTCAGTGACATATCACTCTAAGCTTTAGCCATGTTTAACAAAGCCTATTATAGACCTGGACTAATCCTTCTTTACACCTCCTTATCCCTGCTCAGACACACAAATGCACAGACTTAACTCACTTAGAATAGTCTGTGTACAGCATGACTGGTCACACAGAGGCACAGGCACACACTGCTCTCAAAGAAGACCCACTGACAGACTAAAATCTGAAAATCTGATACAGGAAGTAGACTTCTCCCTGATCAGGGTAGCTGATCCCCTGCAGAACTAGTACTGGCTTTAGTTCCAGCCCTGGTCCTAGACTCACACAGCATTGCATCACAAGAGTAGGAATAGTCAGTAGGTATAAACAGAGATATATTGATGATGAAGTGAGCAGTGCCAACCCACACATCCATCCTCTCTGTGCTCCACTCTGAAGCAGTAGAATTGAGAAATGGAAGTGGGGAACAGTAATCCAACTGAGCCTACTGGGTACAGATAGTGTGTGTGTGTGTGTGTACACACCAAAAATATAAAACGCAATATGCAAGAATTTCAAAGATTTTACTGAGTTACTGTTCAAAGGAAATCAATCAATAGAAATAAATTAATGATGCCCTAATCTATGGTATTCACATGACTGTGAATACAGATATGCATCTATTGGTCACAGATACCTTAAAAAAAAAAAAAGTAGGGGAGGGGATCAGAAAACCAATCAGTATATGGTTTCAGCACCATTTGCCTCATGCAGCGTGACATCTCCTTCACATAGAGTTGATCAGGCTGTTGATTGTGGCCTCTTCAATGGCTGTGTGAAGTTGTTGGATATTGGTGGGAACTGGAACACGCTGTCGTACACGCCAATCCAGAGCATCCCAAACATGCTCAATGGGTGACATGTCTGATGAGTATGCAGGCCATGGAAGAACTGGGACATTTTCAGCTTCCAGGAATTGTGCATAGATCCTTGCAACATTGGGCCATGCATTATCATGCTGAAACATGAGGTGATAGCGGTGGATGAAAGGCATGACATTGGGCCTCAGGATCTCATCATGGTATCTCTGTGCTATCAAATTGCCATCTCTTAAATGCAATTGTGTTCGTTGTCCATAGCTTATGCCTGCCTATACCATAACCCCACTGCTACCATGGAGCACTCTGATCACAACGTCTGCCATCTGCCCGGTACAGTTGAAACCGGGATTCATCCATGAAGAGCACACTTCTCCATCGTATCAGTGGCCATCAAAGGTGAGCATTTGCCCACTGAAGTCAGTTACGATGCCGAACTGCAGTTAGGTCAAGACCCTGGTGAGGACGACGAGAACCCACATGAGCTTCCCTGAGATGGTTTCTGACAGCTTGTGCAGAAATTCTTTGGTTGTGCAAACCCAGTTTCATCAGCTGTCCAGGGGGCTGAAGAAGCCGGATGTGGAGGTCCTCGGCTGGCATGGTTACACGTGGTCTGCAGTTGTAAGGCCGGTTGGATGTAAGGCCAAATTCTCCAAAACGACATTGCTTATGGTATAGAAATGAACATTAAATTCTCTAGCAATAGCTCTGGTGGACATTCCTTCAGTCAGCATGCCAACTGCACACTCCCTCAAAACTTGAGACATCTGTGGCCTTTTATTGCCCCCAGCACAAGGTGCACCTGTGTAATGATCATGCTGTTTAATTAGCTTCTTGATATACCACACCTGTCAGGTGGATGGATTATCTTGGCAAAAGGAGAAAGTTACTAACAGAGATGTAAACAAATTTGTGCACAGAATGAGAGAAATAAGCTTTTTGTGCGTATGAAACATTTCAAGAATTTTTTATTTCAGCTCATGAAACATGAGACCAACACTTTGCATGTTGTGTTAATATTTTTTGTTCCGTGTGAAAGATAACTTTTTTCAACATGACCTAGGCCTAATATGCTCCCCACAGGTTCAAGTCAAGAATACAATACAGTAGGATAAAATGTGATAAAAGAGAGAGAAAAAAATGACTAAATAGCCTACAATAAAATAGTGTCTCTCTCTGTATGGTTTGGCCTACTTCTCAGAACTGAGCCAGGGTCCACAGGGAAACGACTGGAGAGAGGGCCAATCACACGTGTCAGACAACCTGGGATATGTTTTGTAAGTGTGAAACGGGAGCAAACGTTTCTGAAACAGAGCTAGTCTACTGCCCGAAATGAGCTTGTCCAATAGAAACACAATGCAATTTTTTTATGTCTAAAAGACTGGTAGACACTGGCAATCTAAGGCCAGTTATTTTTCTCCTGTGGCTAAGGTTAGGATTTAGGAACGCCAAACTGATCCTAGAGACCTGTGTCTAAGGACAACTTCTACTGCCAGGAGCATTTAAGAGTTTCTCCTGATTTTGCCTCCATGCTCTCAGTCGTGGGGGTCTGTAAAAGCACAGACACACATATACAGACACACACAAGTATCTACATGCTTCTGACGGATGTTGGGAAGCTGCACCCAATGTTTCATATATACATTTAATTCAGAGAACACACCAGAACTCGTTCCCATATAGAGCCTAGGCCTAGCTATAGGAACTGCATCTGCCAGGTTGTGTAATGTGTGACCCCCTAGTCCTATTCATCCTTTCAGCTCACCTGCATTCTTTATTTAGCAGTACAACTGTTACAATCTATCACCTTCCAATGGATCATTCATTAAAATAGACGGGAGGGATCTGTTTTCTGCAATACAGTACCATTAACATGACCATATATGCTTAAATTCTTTTCAGCATCAGATTCATTCTGAAATGGACCTCTCCAGTCCTTGTAGTAATAGTATTAGTGGTAGTAGAACTTGGATTCAGTACTAGTCAGCAGATATAACAATATGGTGACACTAACGTTACTCATCTAATAATACATAGTTAGCATAACCACTTGATTTGATTATGAACCATTCCCCCGTTCTAAGAATGAAATTGAAGCCTAGCACTTAGCTAGCTAACTGAACGTATATATACTAATTGACTAGTTAAACCAGGGGTGAGTTGATGGTAAGCAAGATACACAGTTAGTTAGCTAGCAAGCATGCAATGACAGCAAATAGCTAGATGCCAACGTTAGGTAGCTAGTTAGCAAGCACTAGTAGCACCAACAGCTAAAGTGACAAGATGTTGGCCAAGTGGCTTGGTGATTTAGCTAGCAACAGAAGGTAGCTTGCTACCAACCCATCTGACTAACTAACAAACTCGTTTGCTAACCAAACACATATCTAGGTAGCTAACGTGAACTAACTAATACATATTTACTGGTTAGCTAACATTAGATAGCTAGCTAGCTCACTTGGGGGAAAAATGGAGGCCTGAAGCTAGCTAACTAACCTATCTAGTTAGCTAAATTGATATTTCACAAAACGGCAACTAGCTACCTATGGTTCAAAGAAACCCCAAAATATGGATGACAGTTTGCGTTACCGAGAAGGAGTAATTTCAGTTCTCTCCTCGAGTCCCGCTTGTCTCGCCGGAGTTGTTTGTCTATCTCCGCATTGATTCGTTTCGATTCCTTCGCCTCTTCGCTCAGGCAGCAAGCCATCATCGACTCCAAAGTCATCCCTCCTGGTTTTGGCAGCCCGCTGGTTAGAATGGACTAGCTGGTTGGGTTAACTTTAGCTAGGTATCTAATATCACGATCCTCGCTTCTAATGTCTGGCGAGGAGGTGGACTGGAGGGTCTTGGATGGGAATGGGGGAGGGGAGCTAGGGGCCTCGCTGTCAAGTTGTCCCCAACCGAGAACTGTCCGACTTCACCCGTGTACAGATCTCAGCAAATCACGGGAGGATCGACGAAGAGGGGGCAGTGTCGGTGCGAGGGGGTGTGTTGAGGGCCTCTCTCCGTTGATGCGCGCTTCAAGCCTTGTTTAGATTTCTCACGTTAGCTAGCTAGTTGGACAACTAGCTAGCTACCTGGCTAGCTAACTATCCCTATTACCCGCCTCGATTGCGATACCCTGTGTTCACTGACTTGGGTTCGTGCGTCCCCTGGTTCTTGGCCTGACACAACGAACGGGGCTAACTGCACTGTCGCGACATCCAACAAGCTAGTTAGCTAACGTAGCCAACTGTCCGCCTTCTCAGCGACGTCCGCCCCCTAGCTAGAGCCAAGCCACAATTGTCAGTAAAATGCACACAAAGGCAACGCATCCATATGGCCAGTCTTGCAATGGCACAGTCACCACTCCCCAGCAAATGCTCGTCCTCTTTTTCTATCCAACTAAACGCTAGCTAGGTTCCAGCGTTATGTCTCGCTAGCTGAACGACTTCGTGATGTGTCAGAGCTGTGATGCTGGCAAACTGAGAAATGACCATTCCCCAGTCAGATTTGGCTGACTAGCTAGCAGTGCAGCATTCGATTGAATCTCGCATCATTTTTGGCGCAGTTATCGCGCTATCTGACGTTAACTTGCTAATACATTTCCCATGAAAACACAGCTGCTAGTTAAATAAACAGAAAACAAAATGCGTATTGATGGCCTCGCTAGTAACTACCAGTTCCATTTATTAGCAGATCGTTGCGTTTCTGTTGAAAACCGTGGGCATGGCACACTCTAGCATGATGCCAGGAGGGTACTAGGCAACCAAAGTGAGTGACAGTGGGTTTTCACGTTACATGAGCAGGAAAAGGGGCGGGACGTCTTTTAATTCTGGAGGTGGTTTCTGAGAACCACTCAAGCTAGGTCGATGCATTCAACAAACGGCATACATAAAATGCAGCTAGAAGGCAACGACAAATAATTCAGATTTTTGCCATATTGCTTTATGAGTTCATAATGGATCTATTTGGGGAGATTACCGGTATTGGTTTTTCAATGGCACAGGGATCAGCGGATTAATATCGCAGTTCCCACCCACTCATGATCTGCGGGTTTGCGCTGCAAATGCACGCTATTAGATGATGGAGTTTATGGACGTTAGGGTACTAGGGAGTAACTAGCCCCCCCCTCAGAACAATGTATAATTGCTGATTCAAATAAGCAACATTAATATCCGCACTATCAGGAGATTTTATGTAAAGTTCCTCTTTTTAATTCACCTGCACATTCATTGTCTCTGTTGTTCCTTTTCCATACAATCCATTATGTACAATTACACTACATATTCATTTAATAATACAAGATTTTAAATCACAACAGTTTATAAAATGACATTCAGGAGCAAAAGGTTTTCAATAGTTGTTTTTAATTCAGAAAATAATAAATAATTGGAATATAATATTGGAATGGAATATGAGTAATAACATTGGAATATAACATTTAATAACAATAACTCATAACTTAACTAATTCATTCAGTGTAACATTGATTTGGCAACTCTCTTATGCTCTGCTATTGCACAATTCTAATTTGTACATAGGTCGCAAATAAAGCTATCCCCAGTAAAAGTGGAACACAACTCATAAGCCCACCTGTGACTAAAAACAGGGAGAGAGATGCCAATTGAAATGCTCTCTCTTAAAAACCTAGCTAGCTCTCTGGCTATATCAAATCAAATCATATTTCTCACATGCCCCGAATACAACCTTACCGTGCAATGCTTACTTACAAGCCTTTAATCTTCTTAGGCCCTTTTTTCTCAATTTCCTCCTGACGTGTGACGTGCCCAAAGTAAATTGCCTGTTGCTCAGGCCAACCAGATTGTTTTTTGAGAGCCCATGCTCTTACAATGGAAAGTATAGGGGCGTACTGAATTCTAGCTCCCAGGATGCAATTCCTATGGCTTCCACAGGGTGTCAGCAGTCTATGTTCACGTTTTCAGGCTTGTAACTTCAAAAACGAATAAGAAAGATCCGTTTTAGTACAGGGACACGGTCTTGGAAATTCGTGTATTGAACATACTTCTTTCCGTAAGAAATATTATAGTTTGATTACATTTTAGGATATCTGAGGAGTAAATAGAAATGTATTATGACTTCAGATTCCTTTCTCTGCATGTTGAACGAGTGGATTACTCAAATCGATGGCGCCAACTAAACTGACTTTTTGGGATATAAAAAAGGATTTTATCTAACAAAACGACACTACATGTTATAGCTGGGACCCTTTGGATGACAAATCAGAGGAAGATTTTCAAAAAATAAGTGAATATTTCATTGCTATTTGTGAATTTATGAAACCTGTGCCAGTGGAAAATGATTTTGATGTGGGGCGCCATCCTCAAACAATCGCATGGCATGCTTTTGCTGTAATGGCTACTGTAAATCGGACAGCACAGTTAGATTAACAAGAATTTAAGCTTTCAACCGATATAAGACACTTGTATGTACCTAAATGTTTAATATCCATCATTTTATGAATATTTATTTTAATTGTGCGCCCTCCAGTTTCACTGGAAGTTGTCCCACTAGCAGGATGCCTAGCCTTAACTAACAATGCAGTTCAAGAAATAGAGTTAAGAAAATATTTACTAAATAAACTCAAGTTTGAAAAAATTAAGAAAAAGTAACACAATAAAATAACAATAACGAGGATATATACAGGGGGGTACCAGTACCGAGTCAATGTACGGGGGTACAGGTTATTCGAGGTAATTTGTACATGTAGCCCCCAGTGATGTACTGGGCTTTATGCACTACCCTCTGTAGCGCCTTACGGTCGGATGCCGAGCAGTTGCTATACCAGGCGAGGATGCAACCGGTCAGGATTCTCTCGATGGTGCAGCTGTAGAACTTTTTGAGGATCTAGGGACACATGCCAAATCTTTTCAGTCTCCTAAGGGGGAATGGGTTTTGTCGTGCCCTCTTCACGACTGTCTTTGTGTGCTTGGACCATGTTAATTTGTTGGTGATGTGGACGCCAAGGAACTTGAAGCTCTCAACCTGCTCCACTCCAGCCCCGTCGATGAGATTGGGGGCGTGCTCGGTCCTCCTTTTCCTGTAGTCCACAATCATCTCCTTTGTCTTAATCAGGTTGAGGGAGAGGTTGTTGTCCTTGCACGGAAGTTGCACCACACGGTCAGGTCTCTGAAACACCCTTTTCAAGGTGGCGAGATGATCAGTCCAAGTAGACTAATTAATTACCACATCGTCAGGGTAAGTAGTACAATTTGGCACATCCGCGAACACAATGTAAACTAGGCGATGAAAAGTAGCAGGTGCATTACACATTCCAAAGGGCGACACAGTATATTGTACGAAGTTATCAGGCGTAACAAAAGCCGAGATGTCAGAAGCTCGAGAGGTCAGAGGCACCTGCCAATAACCTTTTGGCAAATCTAACTTACTAACATAAGCAGCAGAACCAATTCTATCAATGCAGTCATCTAAGCGAGGTAGAGGAAAATAATCCGATTTTGTAACGGAATTTACGTGACAATAGTCTATACATAAGCGGGACGTACCATCAGGCTTAGGAACGAGAATACATGGGGAACTCCAGGAGCTGTTACTGGGTTTTGCCATGTCATTCTGTAATAAATAAGCTACCTCACTTTTCATTACCTCCCTTTTCTTAGCGTTAACCCGGTACGGATGCTGACGAATAGGAGCAGCGTTCCCCACATCATGTTCCAAGATGGACGTGCGACTTGGAACGTCCAGAAACACATTGAGAAAACTATTTATCAAATCGGATAAGATAGTTAGTTTGATCGTTATCCAAATGTTCCATTTGAGAGGGAAACTTTTTCAGCATCTCCGAATTACATAAGCGTTCACACTGCTGTAATGTATGGCGTAACTCCAACCCATCCTCCTTATCCTCCTCTAGGTCCCAGCCAGGCTTCAGCACCACGTAGCCATACTGGAGACGGCGGGCTGGACTGGCTTACCAGAGGTGCTGTCTGGAGAGTCACGCATATAATATATAATACGCTTTCAGCATGTTAACATGATGAAGGAAAAGGAAACCGCACACTGCTCTTGATAGTATCACCGATATTTAATAAGCTTACGTATCGGCCACACGGCCTTCGTCAGAGCTTTTGGGATTTTTTGAAAGTTGCACCCTTATGTAGACCTGGCTCCACCCACATCCGTTCTACACATCGAAGGGGGTTGGAGGCAAAGGAAAATAAATAAGTGCTACCAAATATAACAATGTGCAATTCATAAATATTACAAAAGTGTATAAATAAGGCGTATTGAACACTTCTGTATAATCTCAATGAGGACATAGCAAGTTCATTAGTCATTGGGTACATCATATGAAAAACGTCAGATTAATTCTTTTGAGTGCAGTTCTTCTGTTCTCGTGAGATTCTTCTGAATATGTTTTGTTTGTCTTGTATATACTGACATGGCTTCTTGTTCGACTAACCTACAATAGGTATTAATCGAGGAGTTGTTAACCATAGGACAGAATTTGCTTTTGGGCTTAAATGGGTGCCAGTTCCTTGATGTGTTACTAGGCCCGAATCAGTGTTTTGCGAAAACACATGCTTAAGTTTAATCTTGCGAAAGAATTTAAACAGATCTACTTTCGTATCGAATGTTTTATCTGTACATGTAGGTACAAAAGAGAGGCCCTTAGATAAGACTGAGACTTGAGCGTCAGTAAGGTCTTTTTTGGAGAGGTTAATTACCGCGTCCCGCTGTAGCTCCGTGTCCACGGCCTGTGTTCCTGGTCTCCTCTTCGACCGCTTACCTCTCCTGCATCGTTTCTTTTCTTCGTGGAGCCCTCTGTTGCTTCCGGGCTAAAAAAACGGACTGTGTGCCATGGAAGCTGGAGTCACTGTCTGTAGGGAATTCGCTCTCGGTGATGCCTCTGTGTCCAAGTTTCCATGTCCTCCCGCTGCTGCGTATCTGCGTCCCCCGATCAGCGGTGCGTCCTCCCGTCGGCCTCTGGCGTGCTCCTGTCCTTGGGCCTTCCCATGCGTACACCTGGTTGAGCTGGTAATCCTCTGTGTCTCGCTGGTATTTCCTGATTTTTGTTGCTTGTAGAGAGTCTCTGTATTTCCCAATGGACTGCTTGATCGTGTCGTCTATGGTTGTAAAATTAGGGCCTAGAATCTCCTTCATTATAGCCTCATGTTCGCTAATCTTAACTTCAACTTCTTTCACTTCCTTCGACACATGTTCCACGATAAGTAGCATTAAATCTAATGAGCATTTGTTGAGTATTTCACCCATTGCTGAACGAAAGTTTTGTCGTTATTACCTATAGTAGGCTCCTTCTGTATTCTCAGTCCTCTGGAATGCGCTTGTTGCGCCAATACTCACTAAGAGTGGTGCCATGCAGGAACAAACGTGTTTCTTTCTCTCGAAGTCTCTGAAGTTGGATTTTGAGTTCGACAGTCGAGCGTGGAACTGGGTTGTCCATGTTGGAGGTAGGAAAAAAGATCTTGTTTGCGTCTTCTTGTGTGAATGAAAGGGTACTCGCACAATGCGTGGTAAGTGAGTTGATCTCTCGTAGTGGATCCATTGTATACTTGGTACGTCTTTAACTAGTGTGTATACTTACAAGATTTAAGAGTGCGGAGTGAAAGATAGTTATACAAATACAAAAAGGCACTCGCACATCTGAAGCAA
>NW_019942799.1:268687-297930 GCF_002910315.2 Salvelinus sp. IW2-2015 | reverse complement strand
TCTTATTTGCAGGTGCATGGCATCAATTGAACAAGATGAAGGAAAAGGAAACCGCACACTGCTCTTGATAGTATCACCGATATTTAATAAGCTTAAGTATCGGCCACACGGCCTTCGTCAGAGCTTTTGGGATTTTTTGAAAGTTGCACCCTTATGTAGACCTGGCTCCACCCACATCCGTTCTACACATCGAAGGGGGTTGGAGGCAAAGGAAAATAAATAAGTGCTACCAAATATAACAATGTGCAATTCATAAATATTACAAAAGTGTATAAATAAGGCGTATTGAACACTTCTGTATAATCTCAATGAGGACATAGCAAGTTCATTAGTCATTGGGTACATCATATGAAAAACGTCAGAATAATCTACAAGAGACACACATTTCATGTTCCAATTCACAGCATAACATACAAAGGCATTTCATCATTAAGTCCTTTTGGAAACAATGTCTGGAGGGTGAAAATCCAAAAACATTCTCTTTTACTCAGAGTATTATTAATATCACCTCCCCTGTCTGATATCTTAACTTTCTCTATGCCACAAAATCTAAAGGTGGAAATGTCATGCTTCATGTCATTGAAATGTACAGCGACTGGATAATCCCTGTCGTTTCTCCTGATTGAACTTTTATGTTCACTAATTCTCTGTTTGAGAGAGCGGGTGGTTGTCATGTTAACATGACACACACGGGAAGAACGCCTACAATCTGGGGTCTTCATCACATAATTGGTGTCACTGGGTTTCTTTTCCACAAGATATGGCCCAGAAAAACGTGCCGACAGAGATGAGCCAGGGATTGGCAACAAAACGTAAACTTGATCCCCTGGTGCAAAAGAACGATCAACAGCCTTTTTGTCATAATGTAATTTCATGCGTTTTTGAGACGAGGAGAGAGACTTTTGGGTTAACATGAATGCGGCGTGCAGTCTGTCCCGCATCTTACTGACATAATCCAACACATTTTTAGGGGACCTACTGGATGTAGGAGATAGGATATGCTCCTTCAAAACTTTTAGCGGACCCCGTGGGGTGTCCAAACACAATGTTGTAAAACATGACATGTTTTACAAAATTGGACAACGTCAACCTTCAAACCTGGCCAGAAAAAATGTTGAAGGACTAGGTTATAAGTCTTCGTGATCCCTAAATGTTCAGACCACGCCTGGTCATGGGTGAGTGGCAGCACCTGCTATCGGAACAGTGTAGGAACCACTTGAAACACTTCACTCCAGTCACTAACTGTGTTATGAGCTGCCCATTTACGCATCAAAACTCCTGCTTCCATAAAGTAGGCGCTCTCCCTAGTTTTAGCTTCCTCAATGGGAGTTACCGAAGCAAAACATTTGCGAAGACTGGTGTCTCCTATTTGACATTATATCACCTTCTCGGGGGTGACAGACAAAAGAATGTCATTTAGTTGGGGCGCGATTTCGCTTTCCCCTAACTTAGTTTTTACGGGGGTAGAAACCGTCGGCCTTGCAGAAGGAATACTCGGTGCATTGTCTTCTACCTCAATATGTTCAAAAATGGAACTAGACAAATCCACCACATCTCCCAGCTTGCAAGATTGTGTCCTAGTTAATACACAAGCAGGAAAATCATGGGGAAATGCTTGAACCAATTTATCATCTACAGTTTTGATTTCTGGGTTGTCTACTACTTCTAACACAGGAGTCACGTTACCACCAGCGATATTGTTCCCTAGTAGCAATGTGACTCCTTTTACTGGCAGTGTAGACATGACACCTACACAGAAATGTACTGATACCAAGTCTGACCGTAAGTGGACCCAGTGTAATTGTACAGGTATGGTTTTTGTCTCTATATCCTGTAATATGACATGCGAGCTACAATACGTTTCAGGAGACCAGGGTAAAGCATCAGTAACGAGTACTGTTCCGCCCCGGTGTCTTGTAAGATTTGTATGGGCTTTTGATCAGCTTGTTCTCCAGTTAAGGAAACACAACTGGTAGAGATAAACTGAGCATAGATAGGATCCGGTTTCCCAAATGCTGAATTAAGTCGGTCCGAGCCGAATCAATAACGGACAAGCTACGAACTGGACTAAACCCACGCTTTTTAATTTAGGGGATGGTGATAGGGACTGTTTCGGTTTATTTTTCAAAACATCATTATTTGATCAAATACTTATGTCATGCAATAAAATGCAAATGAATTACTTAAAAATCATACAATGTGATTTTCTGGATTTTTGTTTTAGATCCCGTCTCTCACAGTTGAAGTGTACCTATGATAAAAATTACAGACCTCTACATGCTTTGTAAGTAGGAAAACCTGCAAAATCGGCAGTGTATCAAATACTTGTTCTCCCCACTGTATGTCCAGAACGTGAGCAGTTTATTTTTGGATGCAATGTTCAGACAGTCACAGAAGTATCTACATCGTAACACAATCATCCAAACCGGAAAAATGTAGGCTACATTTGTCCTAGCGCTAACTGAGGAAAGATTGACATAACACAAGCGGTCATATTTGTATAACTCTCAGCTGACAAACTACAAAATGAATTAGCTAGTAGAAATTACTATTTATAAATTAATCACATCCCGGGTGAGCTCACCATTGATCGAAATAATTGAGTTAACTTCTTATGGCTGCAGGGGCAGTATTGAGTAGCGTGGATGAAAGGTGCCCAGAGTAAACGGCCTGCTCCTCAGTCCCAGTTACTAATATATGCATATTATTATTAGTATTGGATAGAAAACACTCTAAAGTTTCTAAAACTGTTTGAATTATGTCTGTGAGATTAACAGAACTCATATGGCAGGCAAAAACCTGAGAAGTTCCACTTCCTGTTTGGATTTTTTCTGGGGGTGCCATATTTTCAACCAAGCTCTCATTGAAAATACAGAGAGATATGGATGGGTTTTCACTTCCTACGGCTTCCACTAGATGTCAACAGTCAATAGAACTAAGTCTGATGACTAATGTGAAGGAGGGTCGAGGGAGACAGAAATTAGTAATCACTGCCATGAGGTGACCATGCATTCAACACGCGCGTTCACGTGAGAGGCAGCTCCGTTCCATCTCTCAATTGAAGTCGATTTAATTCTCCGGTTGGAACGTTATTCAAGATGTATGTTAACAACATTCTAAAGATTGATTCAGTACATCGTTTGACATGTTTCTACTGACTGTAAYGGAACRTTTGGACATTTCGTCACGTTATAGTGGTCGCGCTTTGAGACTTTGGTTAGGGTCTTTGGTAAACAATTCGAAAGTAGCTAATTTGACATAAATAACGGACATTAACGAACAAATCAAGCATTTATTGTGGACCTCGGATTCCTAGGACTGTATTCTGATGAATTCATCAAAGGTAAGTAAACATTTATCATGTATTTTCTGGTTTCTGTTGAGTCCAACATGGCGGCTAATTTGGCTATTCATCTGAGCTCTGTCTCAGATTATTGCATGGTTTATTTGTCCGTAAAGTTTTTTTGAAATCTGACACAGCGGTTGCATTAAGGAGAAGTATATCTATAATTCCATGTGTATAACTTGTATTATCATCTATATTTATGATGAGTATTTCTGTTGAAACGATGTGGCTATGCAAAGTCACTTGATGTTTTTGCAAGTAGTGAATCTAACGCCTCAATGTAAACTCAGATATAAATATGAACTTAATCAAACAAAACATGCATGTATTGTGTAACATGAAGTCCTATGAGTGTCATCTGATGAAAATAATCGAAGGTTAGTGATTAATTTTATCTCTATTCTGGTTTTTGTGAAAGCTATCTTTAGCTGGAAAAAATGGCTGTGGTTATTGTGGTTTTGTGGTGACCTAACATAATCGTTTGTAGTGCTTTCGCTGAAAAGCCTATTTGAAATCGGACACTTTGGTGGGATTAACAACAAGATTACCTTTAAAATGATATAAGACACATGAATGTCTGAGGAATTTTAATTATGAGATTTCTGTTTTTTTAATTTGGCGCCCTGCACTTCGACTGGCTGTTGTCATATCGATCCCGTTAACGGGACTGCAGCCATAAGAAGTTTTAAACACCCTCTAGAAAACGAAAGTAATCCGACGATGGGGAAGTTCCTGCCGCTGCCATGCTTTTCCCCCCCTCTCACAGAAACCAAAGACAAGATGAGTTGTCTGTTTATAGTATGCATGTTGAAGGGGGTGTATCGTCTACATCCCACCATTCATTTCCGAAAGTTAAAAAAATAAAAATGAACCCTTACTCTTTTTTTTTATAACATCTTTTGTCCGACAGACGATTATGTGAAACCTAGAATGCAATTTGTCAACAAACATGGCTCCACACAGCTGGAATTAGCTTATCGCATCATAATCAGTACAGCCTTCAAAAAATTATTTACACACGTGCCCATTACAATCTATGCAAGAATAGAAATGCATGATTTGTCACCGGTAATTGAAAACATGTGAATAAAACAGTAAATATAAATAATTACAAAACATTTTCTGATAGTGATTGATACAAGTGGCGCATGCCGGCAGTCAATCACATAACCGCTCACTCCCACTGAGCCATTCAGTGTTGTTGTTTATGTATGTAGCTACTGARCTAAGCTGTATCATTAGCAATGTCTTTCAAAAGGAGACAACACAAATGTGGAAATTCTGGATACATTTAGTTAATTCTGACAATGAGTCTGAAAGTCAGAAATCAGATTCTGACAGTGAGGAGCTGCCCCCCAACCTTGTAGACATTGAGAACCCTGAATCTGAGGACTCCTTGTCCACTGATGAAGTCCCAGGTCCCTTTGAAGATGCTGGTGGTGATGGAGGCAGACCGACAGTGGATGAAGTACAGGAGTTCTGTGGTATCTGGAAGGCCGCCAGCCATTTAAAATTGCCAAAGACTCCAGCCACCCTAGTCATAGACTGTTCTCTCTGCTACCGCACGGCAAGCGGTACCGGAGCGCCAAGTCTAGGTCCAAGAGGCTTCTAAACAGTTTCTACCCTGAAACCGTAAGACTCCTGAACAGCTAATAAAATGGCTACCCAGACTATTTGCATTGCCCCCCCCCTCCCCCCCTTTCTACTCTGCTGCTACTTTCTGTTACTATCTATGCATAGTCACTTTAATAACTCTACCTACATGTACATATTACCTCGACACCGGTGCCCCCACACTTTGACTCATTACCGGTACCCCCTGTATATAGCCCCGCTATTGTTATTTACTACTGCTCTTTAATTATTTGTTACTTTATTTCTTATTTTTTTAGGTATTTTTCTTAACCTCATTGTTGGGGGCTTGTAGGTAAACATTTCACTGTAAGGTCTACACCTGTTGTATTCGGCACATGTGACAAATAAAACTTGATTTGATTTAGAGACGGGTTACCCAATTGCCGACGAATCCTCACAAGGCACCCCGATGGCCGTCCCCTGTACCTCTGTCTTTTCCTCACGCAAATGATTTGGGCCTGGTCTCGGAGAAACAGCATGTCCTTTGCATCGGACTCATGAAAGAAAAAAATCTTTGTCCAGTTCGAGGTGAGTAATCGCTGTTCTGATGTCCAGAAGCTCTTTTCGGTCATAAGACAGTAGCAGCAACATGTACAAAATAAGTGACAAACAATGCGAAATTGGTAGTGACRTTGCTCGCTAGCACTCCTAGCAGCTAATGCTAACTAACTAGCTGGCTAGCATTTACTGATAGTGAAGTTGCTAGTTAGCAAGTTAGCATAAACTAGCGCTAACTAGGCTAGTCATTGTCTAAATGACAGGTAGAAACCCATTCATAACCATAAAGGGGTAACTAGCCCCCAGGGGTCAGTTACCCACACTCATCCAACATATTACTACTTTACAAAAAATTATCTAAATTTTTCTCTCTAAACAAATTGATTATTAATCTTAAGCCGTTCCTACTTGTATATTTAAAAAAGTATAGTTCTAACTTCCTTAGAATATATCTACAACCTTTTCAAAATTAAAAAATAATAGATAAACTTACCACCAAATAATTTTGTTGAAATATCTCCCAAAGTTTTGATGACACAGAGGGAATCACAGAGGGACTTGCCTAGTTAAATAAATAAAAACAATGTGCTGAGCAAGAGCAGCGGCAGCCAGGAAAGTGTTGGGGAAATAATTTGGTGACATCTTGTGGTCTTAATGTGAATTACAGGGGGTGGGGGCAGTTAGCTCCAGGGGGCAAGATACCCCCTAGTACCCAATTTTTAATAAAGGTTTTAACACTGATGACAATTTCCATTACAGCATATTTAAAAAAAAAAACATAAATAAATAAACAGAATCACAACGAAGATAAAGCAAATGTAGTGGGCAAAACCTTTGAAGAAGTGTAATGACATCGTGTGGCCATTTTACATAATTGCATAATTACAGTCTCAAACGGGGCAGGCCCTCGAGAGCTTTCGGGGTCCCTGAAAAAGCTGAGATAAATATCAAATTGAAAATAACAGTGGGAGCCTTAAAATATCAACCACACATTTGAGTCAAGGGAACACACCCCCACACACATTTGAATCAAGGCCAAGGGAAAGACACAGTGTTTATAAATCTATCAATGATGGGTATGGGACCTGGGTATGATGGGATACACATCACTGGAAAGAAGCGGGATTTTGAGTTTCCCTTTCCAAGCGTAGATCACATTCCCTTTCCATTCTGAGGCGACTGTTGAGGGGTTTCCACTAGATAGCACAGCCACAAAGTATATATCTGGCTATAAGTCTGTAGTTTGGTTATACTGTAAAAATGTCTGAAAACTAAAATAAGCTTTTTGGTCTTAATTTATGTTTAGGCATACGTTTAGCAGTGGGGTTAAAGTTAGGTTTAAAATCACATTTTAATCAGAAGAGACATTTTTGAAATAGGCGGGATGGTAACTAGTGACGACCCTATTGAGAGGGAGGCTACAGCTAAAGAGAGGACAAAGTCAAACAACACAGAGTCAATAGGCTCAGTCAGTAGTCTGCTCACTTCACTACAAGCCTACTGCAGACATAAACAAGGTAAGACATTCAGGGTACCGGTATTATTGTTTCTATATAGTTTATATGTCTTTATATATTTGTATATATTGTAGCAACCCTCTAGGACTAGGACTATCATGCAGGGCCTCATGGGCAAAGGAGTTGCACCTAGTTCAGCTCTGATAGGCCACTAGGTGTGGGGGGTTGAGGGGGGTAGAGAAATGGGAGATAAGAGGACGTAACTCAACCGCATACCCATAGTACACTATCGCAGAAATCTCTCATCGAGTTGGTTTCTTTCCACCATTGGTGGCCAAACATAAAGGGCCTGAAGAGCAGCTGATTATTAGAGAAGGTTTGGAGCAAAAGCCTGCACACTTAGTAACTCTAAAGAAGGAGTGTTTGCCAAAGTTTTATGACTTAGACATAAATATGGCTGGTTAGTTCAACCGTTTCAGCTTACACTTCACTTTTGACCCTGGAAAGAGGAATCCTTATCTGCTCAATCTAATCAGAGACCCGATGAACATAGACTTTGGTTGGCCTTTCCCTCGCTACGGCCTCAAGCTGCTGCACTTGTTCGCTCACAATATTGCCTTCGACAACAATGGCAACATCAGTAGTCCCCCCCTTTGAACCAAACAGGGGAGACTACAGCTTTCATCACTATCATATCCAGACGAGGATGAATAATACACACTGGGAAATCTCAACCACAGTGGCAACCACAACAATCCACTTCCTGCTTATGTCACTGAACTTTCCACAACTCCCTGGATTCTAGGGACAACAACACCTATGAGGTCACGCACAACCCCCTCAGAGAGATCCAAAGATTCTGGGCGCTCCCTGGAATGACGCCAGGTGAAATCTGAAGTAGCTATAAAAGAGATGTGAGTCAGCTGGTGTGCCTCAGCAGGGATAGCACTGCTGCTGATTTTTGTATTCGGTGGAGAGGATTTCATTTGTCCGTATGGTGGACTGCAGGGTGCTGGGGTAATGAGCAACAACACTGTCAGGATGAATCTGGAAATAAAGAGCACACAGAGAGGGAGAGCCCAGATCAGATGGACGGACATCCCCGGAAGGCTCCTGGACTAGTGGTGCTTCATAAGAACAAGAGAGGCTGGACTCCCCTGGGAGCTCCTGAATCCCGGCCTGCAGGCCAGGCTGCACCAGGAGAACTCTCATTGGTTCTGGTGGTCCTGATATGGAGGGGTCCTGAGTTTCACAACGCCAGTGGGGAGGATCCCCTTTATTTATCGCTCTGTGAAGCCAGTCTGCAGCTTGGTTAAAGATGGAAAGGCCTGCGCTCGACTTTACATCAGGAAGTACTTGATCAATGGAAGGACGCTTTCTACTACTCCTGGATTGGCTTCCACTCCAAAGGCAAACTTGTCTTTATGGAGTATGAGACCTACCAATAGGCAGTGAAATTCTCCAAGGAGGATTGGGGGGGACATACCAAACTATGATGTGTATGTGTACCAGTCTAGTATAACCATGTCTCCTTGGGTCGAGGCCAGATTCATGCTGGAGAAATATAATAGACAAATATGCTGTACTCAATCCTGGGAGAGAGATAGATTAGAGACTATAGACCTTATTTAAAGCTTTGGGGCAGCAGGTAGCCTAGCAGTTAAGAGTTGGACCAGTAACCGGAAGGTTGCTGGTTCGAATCCCTGAGCCGACTAGGTGAAAAATATGTCGATCTGCCCTTGAGCAAGGCACTTAACCCTAATTGCTACTGTATGTCGCTCTTTATAAGAGTGTCTGCTAAATTACTCAAATGTAAAATGTTGTAAAAAGGTCTAGTTTAGGGGTATAACGGGTGTTCGGCACAGAAGGGAAATCATGTTCATTACAACATACATTTAACTGCAGTAGACCACAATCAATTCAAATCACAGCACATACGGAAAGTATTCAGACCCCTTGACTTATTCACATTGTTACATTACAGCATTATGAATGAAATTATTTTCTCTCCTCATAATCTACACACAATTTTTTATTTTATTTTACCTTTATTTAACCAGGTAGGCTAGTTGAGAACAAGTTCTCTTTTGCAACTGCGACCTGGCCAAGATAAAGCAAAGCAGTGTGACACAGACAACAACACAGAGTTACACATGGAGTAAACAATAAACAAGCCAATAACACAATAAACAAGTCAATGACACAGTAGAAAAAAGAAAGTCTATATACAGTGTGTGCAAAAGGCATGAGGAGGTAGGTAATAAATAGGCATAGGAGCGAATAATTACATTTTTAGCAGATTAACACTGGAGTGATAAATGAGCAAATGATGATGTGCAAGTAGAGATACTGGTGTGCAGAAAAGTAAATAAAATAAAAACAGTTTGGGGATGAGGTAGGTAGATTGGGTTGGCTATTTACAGATGGACTATGTACAGCTAGCGATCGGTTAGCTGCTCAGATAGTTGATGTTTAAAGTTGGTGAGGGAAATAAAAGTCTCCAACTTCAGCGATTTTGCAATTCGTTCCAGTCACTGGCAGCAGAGAATGAAGGAAAGGCGGCCAAATGAGGTGTTTGCTTTGGGGATGATCAGTGAGAATATACCTGCTGGAACGTGTGCTACAGGTGGGTGTTGTTATCGTGACCAGTGAACTGAGATAAGGCGGAGCTTTACCTAGCATAGACTTATAGATGACCTGGAGCCAGTGGGTCTGGCGACAAATATGTAGCGAGGGCCAGCCGACTAGAGCATACAGGTCGCAGTGGTGGGTGGTATAAGGTGATTTAGTAATAAAATGGATAGATATGATAGACTGCTCCAGTTTGCCGAGAAGAGTGTTGGAAGCTATTTTGTAGATGACATCGCCGAAGTCGAGGATCGGTAGGATAGTCGTTTTACTAGGGTAAGTTTGGCGGCGTGAGTGAAGGAGGCTTTGTTGCGAAATAGAAAGACGATTCTAGATTTGATTTTGGATTGGAGATGTTTAATATGAGTCTGGAAGGAGAGTTTACAGTCTAGCCAGACACCTAGGTATCTATAGTTGTCCAATATTCTAGGTCGGAACTGTCCAGGGTGGTGATGCTAGTCGGGCGGGGGTGCGGGCAGCGAACGGTTGAAAAGCATGCATTTGGTTTTACTAGTGTTTAAGAGCAGTTGGAGGCCACGGAAGGAGTGTTTTATGGCATTGAAGCTCGTTTGGAGGTTAGTTAGCACAGTGTCCAAGGAAGAGCCAGAAGTATACAGAATGGTGTCGTCTGCGTAGAGGTGGATCAGAGAATCGCCCGCAGCAAGAGGACATCATTGATATATACAGAGAAAAGAGTCGGCCCGAGAATTGAACCCTGTGGTACCCCCATAGACTGCAGAGGTCCGGACAACATGACCTCCGATTTGACACACTGAACTCTGTCTGCAAAGTAGTTGTGAACCAGGCGAGGCAGTCATTAGAAAAACCAAGGCTATTGAGTCTGCCGATAAGAATACGGTGTTGACAGAGTCGAAAGCCTTGGCCAGGTCGATGAAGAGGCTGCACAGTACTGTCTTTTATCGATGGCGGTTATGATATCGTTTAGTACCTTGAGCGTGGCTGAGGTGCACCCGTGACCGGCTCGGAAGCCGGATTGCACAGCGGAGAAGGTAGGTGGGATTCGAAATGGTCAGTGATCTGTTTATTAACTTGGTTTCGAAGACTTTAGATAGGCAGGGCAGGATGGAAATAGGTCTGTAACAGTTTGGGTCTAGGGTGTCACCCCCTTTGAAGAGGGGGATAACCGCAGCGCTTTCCAATCTTTAGGGATCTTGAAGATTCGAAAGAGAGGTTGAACAGGCTGGTAATAGGGGTTGCAACAATGGCGGCGGATAGATTTAGAAAGAGAGGGTCCAGATTGTCTAACCCAGCTGTTTGTAGGGTCCATGTTTTGCAGCTCTTTCAGAACATCTGCTGTCTGGATTTGGGTGAAGGAGAAGCTGGGGAGGCTTGGGCGAGGGCTGCGGGGGAGGCGGAGCTGTTGGCCGGGGTTGGAGTAGCCAGGAGGAAGGCATGGCCAGCCGTTGAGAAATGCTTATTGACATTTTCGATTATCATGGATTTTATCAGTGGTGACTGTGTTACCTAGCCTCAGTCCAGTGGGCAGCTGGGAGGAGGTGCTCTTGTTTCCATGGACTTTACAGTGTCCCAAAACTTTTTGGAGTTAGAATTTCTGCTTGAAAAGCTAGCTTTTTGCTTTTCTGACTGACTGTGTGTATTGGTTCCTGACTTCCCTGAACAGTTGCATATCGTGGGGACTATTCGATGCTATTGCAGTCCGCCACAGATGTTTTTGTGCTGGTCAAGGGCAGTCAGGTCTGGAGTGAACCAAGGGCTATATCTGTTCGTAGTTCTGCATTTTTTGAACGGGGCATGCTTATCTAAGATGGTGAGGAAATTACTTTTAAAGAATGACCAGGCATCCTCGACTGACGGGATGAGGTCGATATCCTTCCAGGATACCCGGGCCAGGTCGATTAGAAAGGCCTGCTCGCAGAAGTGTTTTAGGCAGCGTTTGACAGTGATGAGGGGTGGTCGTTTGACCGCGGACCAATAGCGGATACAGGCAATGAGGCAGTGATCGCTGAGATCTGATTGAAAACAGCGGAGGTGTATTTGAGGGCAAGTTGGTCAGGATAATGTCTATGAGGGTGCCCATGATTACGGATTTAGGGTTGTACCTGGTGGGTTCTTGATGATTTGTGTGAGATTGAGGGCATCTAGCTTAGATTGTAGGACTGCCGGGGTGTTAAGCATATCCCAGTTTAGTGCACCTAACAGAACGAACTCTGAAGCTAGATGGGGGGCGATCAATTCACAAATGGTGTCCAGGGCACAGCTGGGAGCGGAGGGGGGTCGATAGCAGGCGGCAACAGTGAGAGACTTATTTCTGGAGAGGTTAATTTTTAAAATGAGAAGTTCAAACTGTTTGTGTATAGAGCTGGAAAGTATGACAGAACTGTGCAGGCTATCTCTGCAGTAGATTGCAACTCCTCCCTTTGGCAGTTCTATCTTGACGGAAAATGTTGTAGCTGGGTATGGAAATCTCAGAATTGTTGGTGGCCTTCCTAAGCCAGGATTCAGCCACGGCAAGGACATCAGGGTTGGCGGAGTGTGCTAAAGCAGTGAGTAAAAAACTTAGGGAGGTGGCTTCTGATGTTGACATGCATGAAACCAAGGTTTTTTCTATCACAGAAGTCAACAAATGAGGGTCGCTGGGGACACGCAGGGCATGGGTTTACCTCACATCACCCGAGGAACAGAGGAGGAGTAGGATGAGGGTACGGCTAAATGCTATCAAAACTGGTCGCCTAGAGCGTGGGGACAAAGAATTAAAAGGAGCAGATTTCTGGGCATGGTAGAATAGATTCCGGGCATAATGTGCAGACAGGGGTATGGTGGGGTGCAGGTTAGACGGAGGTAAGCCCAGGCACTGAGTGATGATAAGAGAGGTTGTATCTCTGGATAAGCTGGTTATAATGGGTGAGGTCACCGCATGAGTGGGAGGTGGGACAAAGGAGGTATCAGAGGTATAATGAGTGGAACTAGGGGCTCCATTGTAAACTAAAACAATGATAACTAACCTAAACAACAGTATACAAGGCATATTGACATATGAGAGAGACATACAGCGAGGCATAAAGTAATCACAGGTGTTGATTGGGAGAGCTAGCTAAGACAACAACGGGTTGTACAACAACAGCTAATCAGCTAAAACAACAACAGGTAAAATGGCGATGAATGGGCAGAGGGTCGGTTAACTACACACAGAGCCTGAGTTCGCGACAGGGGCCGACAGATAAAAAATAAAAATAAAAATAATAATAAATAAATAAAATAAACAGAATGGAGTACCGTGATTAATGGACAGTCCAGCGGGCATCAGCTATGTAGCCAAGTGATCATAGTGTCCAGGGGGCAGCAATAGAAGGAACAGGGAAGCCGCGGAGTAGTCGTTACTACGCTAGCACGCGGGCGACACGGCATTTAAAGTTAGTAGCCCAGGGCTAGTCAAAGCGTCTGCTCCAAAGTCCGACGGAGGCCGGTTGAAGGCACAGCGGATGGAGTATTCGTCGGCCGACCTGTCGTGGTGGTGCGGCGGGGCGCCGTGTCGACTAAGGATCCAAGCCAGATGGCGAAAGAGTTATTGTAGTTGTAGTAATTTACAGAGAGTTAGCAGGCCGATGCTAACATGCTAACAGTTAGTAGGCCGGGGCTAAACAAGCTAGCAGTTAGCAGACCGGGTTAGCAAGCTAGCAGTTAGTAGGGGCTAGCAGTTAGCAGACCGGGGTAGGCAAGCTAGCAGTTAGCCTTTGGGGGACGTCGCGATGGGAGTAAGTCTGTTTTTGCCTCTTCGTGCGCTGACGTCGATAGACCAGTCGTGGAGTTAGTAGGGTTCCAAGTAGCTCTAGGTAGCTAATAGGCCTAGCAGGTTAGCAGAATGGGCCTTCAGCCGGCGTCACGCCTGAGGGGCCTGTTGGAATCCTCGGGCAGATTATGTCGGTATTCCAGTCTTTGAGGATCGGTGGGGTACCGTGCCCCGTATCGGCAGTAGAAAGGGTCCGGATATTGTAGCCCAGGAGTGAGCCGGGAGATGGGTCTAGCATGGGCTAGCCCCAGGTTAGTTGGTGCTAGCTCTGGGACTGAAACGTTAGCCAGGAGTAGTCAACCCGGGTTGTGGTTAGCTAGCTGTGATGATCCAGATGAAAAGGTTCAGAGTTTGTAGTAGGAATTCGGGGATATGGAAAGAAAAATAGGTCCGGTATGCTCTGGTTTGAAGTGCGTTGTACGAACTGGCGAGAGCTTTCCGAGCTAAAGGTTAGCTGATGACCGCTAGCAGTGGTTAGCTGATTGATAGCTGGTAGCTAGTTAGCTAGCTTCAGTTGAGGTATTCCAGTTCGGTAAATATAAATACTTTAGAAAAAAAATAAAAAAGATCCACACCACATTGGGTGAGGCGGGTTGCAGGAGAGTATTTTGAAGTTGAGGTTTAGGAAAAATATTAAAAAGAACGCGAAGAAAAAGATATATACACATGGGACGAGACAAGACAAAGACGTCTGACTGCTACGCCGTCTTGGAAATTAAACAATACGGGTTCAAATCCGGGCTCTGGCTGTACCATTCAAGGACATTCAGAGACTGTGTGCCTAGGGTCGGTGTTCTGTTGGAAGGTGAACCTTCGCCCCAGTCTGAGGTCCTGAGTGCTGTGGAGCAGGTTTTCATCAAGGATCTCTCTGTACTTTGCGCCATTCATCTTTCCCTCAATCCTGACTAGTCTCCCAGTCCCTGCCACTGAAAAACATCCCCACAGCATGATGCTGCCAACACCATGCTTCACCGTAGGGATGGTGCCAGGTTTCCTCCAGATGTGATGCTTGGCATTAAAGTCAAAGAGTTGCATCTTGGTTTCATCAGATCAGAGAATCTTGTTTCTCATGGTCTGAGTCCTATAGGTGCCTTTTGGCATAACTCCAAGCGGGCTGTTATGTGCCTTTCACTGAGGTGTTGCTTCCGTCTGGCCACTCTACCATGAAGGCTCTCTCTTTTGCTCTGACATGCACTGTCAACTGTGTGCCTTTCCAAATCACGTCCAATCAATTGAATTTACCACAGGTGGACTGCAATCAAGTTGTAAAAACATCTCAAGGATGATCAATGGATACAGGATGCACCTGAGTGTAACGATCTTTGTCTGGAGAAAGAGAGGAGGACCAAAGCGCAGCGTGGTAAGTGTTCATGATGAAACTTTAATAGAACAAACTGAACACTGAAATACAAAACAATAAATTGAACGAACGAAAACCGAAACAGTTCCGTGTGGAACACACAGACACGGAAGAAAACCACCCACAAAACACAACAGAAAACAGGATCCCTAAATATGGTTCCCAATCAGAGACAATGACTAACACCTGCCTCTGATTGAGAACCCTATCAGGCCAAACGAAAAACCCAACATAGAAACACAAACATAGATAACCCACCCAACTCACGCCCTGACCATACTAAAACAAAGAAATAACAAAAGAACTAAGGTCAGAACGTGACACTGAGTTCAATTTCAAGTCTCATAGCAAAGGGTCTGAATACTTATGTAAATAAGGTATTTCTGTTTTTTATTTGTAATAAATTTGCAAATATTGATTTAAAAAACTGTTTTCGCTTTGTCATTATGGGGTATTTTGTGTAGATTGAGGATAAAAAAAATCTATATTTGTGTGAAAAAAATATATAAACGTGTGAAATGTTCATTGAAATTGGGATTATTTTTTATTTTTTTTACACGTTACTACTTTTGAGTTTAATCCATAAGTGATTCTGTTTTGCGTTGTTGAAAATAATACCTGACTGGTTGAAGGCCCTCCGGGACTCCGCGAGCCCTCCTTCCTCCTCCTCTTCCTCCACATCATCCTGCTCCTTCTTGGAATAGGCCTTCATCAGCCAGGGCTGGAGGGGGTACCCTGGCTACCCCAACAACACATATCTGGACAAGATAATGTGCTTTCACTCAATTTAGCTGGTAGGACACAGGTCACCAGAGGGATAACAATAATAATTGTAGCACTGGACTACTACTTTGGTCATACTTATACAAGTAACAATGATAGCACTATCTAAAAGGCTAAATAATAATAATAGCATCAATGATACCTCAGGGGCTTTCCCATGAAGCTCGGGGGTGGGTCAGGTGACAGCCCGCCCTCAGAGGCCGATGCCCAAAGTGCTGAGTTCTGCAAGATGGCCGTCGGCTCAGTGCTGCTGGGGAAACCAGCACAGACGTCCCAGAACTGACCCAGCCCATTCACAGCCACCTAACAGACAGACAGGAGTGTTACTACCTCACAGACAGGCAGATGACTGTTACTAACTCACAGACAGACAGGCAGTCAGACACAATCACATACTGTAAAACTTCAATTAAATGCTGAGTCTCAAACAGCCGCCTGTCCCTTTCAATAGCCGGGCATCGACACACATTTCAGCAAATGTGTGTCTAAATGAATTGTTATCGGCACATGCTCTCCATGGTGCTAAACTGCAAATTCGGCCATGTATGATATGCAGCCTAGTCTTTGCAAGTCTGATCTGCTAAGGATTTGTTATTCTAATGTTTATATTGGTCATACTGGTCACGATAAACAGTGTGGCAGTCTTTTCAACATTTTATTGAGCAAAAATAGATGCCTGGCTCAAATAGAAGCCTGTCTCTAATAAGCGCTGGTTGTGTTCAGCGATTGAAGCAAATAAATGCCCGGGCTATTGCAGCAGAGGTCCTGTCCTACCTGGGAGACCACAGAGAGCCACCCGTCTGTGTTGGCGTAGTTGGCCACATTAGCGGACGGCGTGAGGATGGAGCGGAAAATATGGAGCGCAAGGGTTGGTAATGTTCTCTAGTTGCACCGTGATTGGCTCAGTGTTCTGTCACTCATGGGGACACTATGTTACCGCAAAATCTACGGGGAGAGCTCGAAAATTCAAGCCCGTTGGGTGCTGCCATAGATTTACATTACAAGTTCCCATCCAAGCAGGATCAAGGTCATTGGCCACAGATAAAATGACGACAAATCACATTATATCTACCGTAGCTTTGATTGGACTGATCATGTCAACATCATACATTCAAAATCTTAGCTAGCAGTCATCATCATGAATCAAGTCGACAATCTACTGGCAAATCCTTTTCAAACCTTGTCATGTGAAGATAAATTAAAGACAAAACGTATCGGGGCTCATCAGCCATTGAACATAAATATTACACAAGTTGGAAATCACAAATTGAACAATGAGTGGTTTAGAAGGAATCAGTGGCTAATTGCAAGCTTTTCAAACCAATCACTAGCCTGCTATTCAGTGGAGAAGGAGTGTGGTCTGGGTTCAAGGGTCTCTTTTCCAAGCTTTAAAGGATAAACATTCACTTGCAACACACCATGGGCCAGAAAAGGTTGAATACATTGGCCATGCTGTCAATCCAGTATGACTTCTGCTGCGTTCAAAACAACTGGAAACTCGGAACTGGGAAATCTCAGACTTCAGTGAGATAAAGACAACTGGGAACCTTGAAAAAAACTAGCTCCGACTGGGAAAATACGTTTTCAATGGTCATCCAACTCAGAATTCCAAGTCGGGAACTCAGGCCTCTTTCTAGAGCTCTGACCTGAAGATCACTGACGTCATGATTCAACCTTGTTTTTTTATGTATACTGTAGTTAAGAAAGTAATACTAAGTGCATGTTGGGTAGTACTTGGTTGCAGGAAGATTAGAACAACACCAGGTCGAACTTCCGGTAGGATTTACCATGAATTTTAAAATAAATGTACTGCTAATGTCATTTAAAATATATATATATTTAACTAGGCAAGTCAGTTAAGACTTGCCTAGATTGCCTACATTGACGGCCTTCCCCGGCCAAACCCTAACCCGGACGACGCTGGTCCAATTGTGCATCGCCCTATGCGACTCCCAATCACAGCCGGGTGTGATACAACCTGGAATCGAACCAGGGTCTGTAGTGACGCCTCTAGTACTGAAATGCAGTGCCTTAGACCGCTCTGCCACTCGGAAGCCCTCTAGAGCGAACAGATTAGTGTTTTAACCAACCACACCAAAGAATAAAGATATGATCAAACATGTCCAGTGTTATCCATCATTGTAATCATGTACAATAAAGGAAAAGGAGGCATTCAAATTACATCCATAAAAAAACAACTTTAAAAACAAGAGATGTACTTGTACTTTGCTGAATTGTGTCAAAAACAGATACTGTATTTTAAACAAATAGCAGTTTTGGTGGGCTTTCTGTACATATAGACGACAGTGTTGCAGGGACTGCAGTCTTAAGAAATCACTAAATATTCTGAGTAAGACAGAGTGGTGTGGGCTAACTGAAGCTAGCAGTGTACTGGCGAGTAGGTCACTACAATTGGAAGGTAGAATGTTCTTAGAAATTTGGTTCTGATGTTTTTTACTCCACACAAATCTGGTTCTAACTGACGCTTTTCCCTCCACACAGGGGCACTATCAAGTTGTCACCTTCTCCATCTACAGTATAGTGTTGTGTTGTCACAAGTAAAAAGAGATTATTTCATTTTCAAATATATATAAACAAGTGGCCCGCTGAGTTCAGACCTTGGTGCCTTAACTCATGTATTCATAACGTATTCATGTTGTGATGTGTGAACACATAAAAAAAATTATGACACAATGAAAGTTTTCTATTTGTTGTGAAAGTATCATGTCTTCTCAAGTTTACTTTGAAAGAGAAGCAACGTTTCTCCCCTGTGTGAACAGTCTGGTATTTTAAATGGCTCAGGTAGGCAAAGCATTTATTGCATATTGGACACCAATATGATTTCTTCCCTGTGTGTATGGTCTTATTCATTCTAAGGCCCTGTGATCGAGTGAAGCATTTTCCACAGTCTATGCAGCGATAAGGTTCCCCCAATCTGTGAGATATCATGTGGGGGGTTAAGTTTAGTTTCTGGTTGAAGCATTTGCAACAGTCTTTGCAGCAATATAATTTCTCTTGTATGTATCTCTGTATGTTTCGCCAAGTCTTCCTTTCTTTCTAAACATTTGCCACAGACTTTACAGTAATTTGGTTTCCTTGAGTGCACACTTGGAATGTCTGGTCAAGCATGCCTTCGTTCTGTAGCATTTGCCACATTCTTTGCAAGGACGCAATTTCTCACCCATGTGACCGGTTTCATCATATTTGAAATTGCTTACCATGAAATTTCAGAGTTTCCTAATTCCTACCTGCATGTGAATGTGGCATAAGTCGTTCAGTGACAAACACATCAAGAGCTGTAATTTGGTCGTCACTAGAGTCTATGGCCACGAAGTCATAAACCCTGCCCATTTCTACAATTTATCTTCTTAAAATTTGATTTAAAACCTAACTCTAACCTTTTTATGTACCTTTATTTTATCAGGGAGTCATAAAATGCAAGCAGAAAGCAAAACACGATCATAAGAAACACATTCATCAGTAATAAGGTGCTCAATCAGATTTCTCAATTACCCTAGAGCAGGTATTCCCAAACTGCGGTACGTGCAATGCCGTCGGGGGTACGCCAAATAATAATGTGATTCACATTTTCAAACAACCGAGGTAAAGACCGTTTCAAGTTGGCATACCCCCGACAGCAATGCACATACCCCAGTTTGGGGAAGGTGAACGGAAAGGCACTGGAGCAACGAACCGCCCTTGCTGTCTCTGCCTGGCCGGTTCCCCTCTCTCCACTGGGATTCTTTGCTACAAACCCTATTACAGGGGCTGAGTCACTGGCTTACTGGTGCTCTTCCATGCCCCCCCTAGGAGGGGTGCGTCACTTGAGTGGGTTGAGTCACTGATGTGATCTTCCTGTCCGGGTTGGTGCCTCCCCGTGGGTTGTGCTGTGGGGGAGAACTTAGTGGACTATACTCGGCCTTGTCTCAGGATGGTAGGTTGGTGGTTGGAGATATCCCTCTAGTGGTGTGGGGGCTGTGCTTTGGAAAAGTGGGTGGGGTTATATCCTGCCTGTTTGGCTCTGTCCGGGGGTATCGTCGGACGGGGCCACAGTGTCTCCCTACCCCTCCTGTCTCAGCCTCCAGTATTTATGCTGCAATAGTTTATGTGTCGGGGGGCTAGGGTCAGTCTGTTATATCTGGAGTATTTCTCCTGTCTTATCCGGTGTCCTGTGTGAATTTCAGTATGCTCCCTCTAATTCCTTCTCTCTCTCTCTCTTTCTCTCTCTCTCTCTTTCTTCTCTCAGACGACCTGAACCCTAGGACCATGCCTCAGGACTACCTGGCCTGTTGACTCCCTGCTGTCCCCAGTCCACCTGGTCATACTGCTGCTCCAGTTTCAACGGTTCTGCCTGCGGCTATGGAACCCTGACCTGTTCCCCAGACGTCCTACCTGTCCCAGACCTGTTGTTTTCAACTCTCTAGAGACAGCAGGAGCGGTAGAGATACTCTGAATGATCGTCTATGAAAAGCCAACTGAAATTTACTCCTGAGGTGCTGACCTGTTGCACCCTCTACAACCACTGTGATTATTATTATTTGACCCTGCTGGTCATCTATGAACATTTGAACATCTTGGCCATGTTCTGTTATAATCTCCACCCGGCACAGCCAGAAGAGGACTGGCCACCCCTCATAGCCTGGTTCCTTTCTAGGTTTCTTCCTAGGTTTTGGCCTTTCTAGGGAGTTTTTCCTAGCCACCGTGCTTCTACACCTGCATTGCTTGCTGTTTGGGGTTTTAGGCTGGGTTTCTGTACAGCACTTTGTGACAGCTGATTTAAGAAGAGCTTCATAAATACATTTGATTGATTGATCTTGCTGCCAAGGGAATGCCTGTCAGCTTGAAAGACGTTTTGGACACTACAGTGAAAATGGTTAACTTTGTTAAAGCAAGCAAGGCCCCTGAACTCTCTTGTATTTTCTGCATTATGCAATGATATGGGCAGCGACCATGTAACACTTTTACAACATACAGAAGTGCACTGGTTATCAAGGGATCACTGGAGCAACGAACCGCCCTTGCTGTCTCTGCCTGGCCGGTTCCCCTCTCTCCACTGGGATTCTTTGCTTCAAACCCTATTACAGGGTTTTTTTAAATTGAGGGACGAGCTTAAAGTTTTCTTTACTGAGCATAATTTTCACTTGTCTGACTGCTTGCATGATGACTAGTTTCTCACACGACTGGCCTATCTGGGTAATGTTTTTTCTCGCTTGAATGATCTGAATCTAGGATTACAGGGACTCTCCGCAACTATATTCAATGTGCGGGACAAAATTGAGGCTACGATTAAGAAGTTGGAGCTCTTCTCTGTCTGCATTAACAAGGACAACACACAGGTCTTTCCATCATTGTATGATTTTTTGAAGCACCTGAGTGAGTTGGGTGAGCATTTACGCAGGTACTTTCCCGAAACAGACGGCACAAACAACTGGATTCGTTATCCCTTTCATGCCCTGCCTCCAGTCCACTTACCGATATCTGAACAAGAGAGCCTCATCGAAATTGCAACAAGCGGTTCTGTGAAAATGGAATTTAATCAGAAGCCACTGCCAGATTTCTGGATTGAGTATCCTGCCTTGTCAAATCGCGCTGTTAAGACACTGATGCCCTTTGCAACCACGTACCTATGTGAGAGGGGATTCTTGGCCCTCACTAGCATGAAAACTAATTACAGGCACAGACTGTGTGTGGAAAATGATTTAAGACTGAGATTCTCTCCAATACAACCCAGCATTGCAGAGTTATATACATCCTTTCAAGCACACCCTTCTCATTAACCTGTGATGAGTTATTCACAATTTTTGATGAACAAATAATGTTTTATATGTAAGATTGTTAAATAAAGCGCAAAATTATTGATTATTATTATTACATTATTTGTGCCATAGTCCTATGAGTTTTTTGTCACTTCCCACGAGCCGGGTTGTGACAAAAACTCACACTCATTCTTATGTTTAATAAATGTATCGTATAATGTGTGTGTGGCAGGCTTACAATGATGGCMAAAAACAACATTTGAGAGTGCGCTGACCCTGGTGCTAGAGGGGGTACACAGCTGCAGGTTGAATGTTTGAAGGCGTACGGAACTATATAAAGTTTGGGATCCACAGGTGTAAATAAATGTAATACTGAATCACTGAATAATGCAGACGCAAAACAAAAGGAGTTTAAGGAACTTATTCAGGAAAGATCAGGTTTCATTTATCTACAAAACAGGAAATTGGATGGAGAATGGCAAAAACTGCACCAACTTCTCCCTAAAACTTCAATATAGAACTGCGACCAAAAATAGCCTACAATTGTTTTACAAACCTGGAGAAATCCTTATCTCACTAACAGAGATTTTGAATGATGATGTAAAATATTTTTAACAAATGTTATTTTGTCAAGTTTCTCCAACCTCCCTTGAGGATACATTTTGTGATATCCTTCTCATGTTAAACTATCTGCAACACAGTTTTTGGTGAAGGCCTAATTACACATGATGAACTAGGGTTGGTAATTGATTCATTTTAGATGGGGATATAGATAAACTTTTTATGAACTACTGAAATAACAAATAACGGTTACTTCTCTGAGAACTTTGAATTGTCAAGAGGCGTAAAGCAAGACTGCCCTCTGTCACCATCCCTATATTTTATTATGGCCATTGAATTGTTAACATTAAAGGGCTTAAAGTTAAGGGACTAGAGACAAAAGTATCAATGTATGCTGATGACTCAAATTCTCAAGTCCTCAATCTTCAACCTTGAATGGCCTCATTGAGGACCTGGATAATTTCTAAATTTTCTCTGGACTAAAACCCAACTATATTACGGATTGGGTCTCTAAAAGATACAAACTTTAAATTGCCATGTGGTCTCCCGATTTTAAATGGGCTGATGGTGAAGTTGATGTGCTTGATGTAACATATCCTGTAACATATCCTGGAAAAGTTGAGCGATCTATTAACTTTGATCGAAAGCAAAATAGATAGAATCTTGAAACAGTGGAAAGGGAAACACCTATTTAAGGGAAGATTACCCTGATTAATTATCTTCTGATATTGCAGTTTACATATTTATTCCATGGCACTACCGTCTCCAGGAGAATCCTTTTTCAAATCACGGGGGCAAAAAATGTCATATTATTTGGAATGGCAAACCAGATAAAGTTAAATGAGCATATTTATATAACCAACATGAGTTTGTAGGGTTAAAACTATTACATATTACGGCATTCAACCTCTCTCTTAAAGTCTCCATTGTACTGAAATTGTATCTAAATCCAAATGGGTTTTCTAGCAAGCTACTAAGAGAGGCCCATTCTATGTTTTCGAGTGGGCTCTTTGCCTTTTTGCATATTAAACATTTTCATTGGATTGGCAATGGATCCCTGTCTTAAAGTATCCTCCTTTTTAAAGTATTTTACTTTCATCATCCAGAAAAGGGAGAACTAATATGACAGCAAATAATATGGCTAAACTCCAATGTACTGATAGAGAAACATTTTTTGGGGAAAGAAATGTACAATGGGATAATGTTTATGAAGGTCATTGTAAACAGGAAAGGTAAAATTGTCACACACGCAACTAACAACAGTGTATGGGCGTGTATGCTCAATAAAAAATTCCAACGCATTGCGGCTCTGCCACAAAATTGAGAGACAATTACTTAAATAAGAAATTAAAGAATTTGTCTTCCCCCATAAAAAAAAATCATAAATAGCTTAAAAATGATTGAATTAATGAAGTCAAAAGGTTTGACAGCAATACTGTATAAAAATTCTAGTCAGTTGGGAACAAGTTTGATGTCCCAATACCTTGGCATCGGGTCTATGAACTGACATATAAAACAAGTGACATCAATCCGTTTGTTTCAATTTAAGCTATTACATAAAAGTACTTGCTACAAAAATAATGCTCAATATATGGGATATTGAACAGTCAGCCTTGTGCAGACTGCCACGAGGAAGCAGAATCACTAGAATATATTTTCTGGTACTGTCTATTGGTGGCTCACTTTTGGAGTCAGGTCCAGGTATGGTTGTTATGTTATAAAATCAGGGACATGCAAACTGTATTGTTAAGAGATCTGAAAAAACATGATCAGCTAATATGATTATACTCTTTATTTTTTGGACAAATTCGGTATAAATGTTACAAGGACACTCAAAAGACAGCATAGTAAAATGGAGGGATGTATTGCAAAAGGAAATAGCAAAATGGCATTACACTGGGAAAGATGGGTTAATCTGTGGACATTGGAGGGTTGGATTTAAGATCAGAATGAATGGTGGATTGGCCGCTGTGGGTGAAAATCCATCACTTGAAGAAAGGGGAAATTAGGAATATATGTATAATGGTTTTAAATACAGACATCGTAGATGTGTGTGAAAATAGCTGTAAGTAGCAGTAGAAGTATTGTTAGTTTACTCCAATCAGGGTAGTAGGGATGGTAGGGTAACATTGCATGTTACATATCATTGGAACAAATACATGAACAGAGTTCGGTTAAGTTTGTATGTATATGAGCAATAAGAGTCTAAAACCACAGAATATTAAACTGGTTGTCCAAAAGTTACAATGGTTAGAGCCAACTAGAGGGTATTTTTCCTACTGTATGCATCCTACACAAATAGGCCAAATAAATCCTGATCATCATACAGTATGCTGTATAGAGTTTGGCTAACTTTCTATGGATCTAATTTAACTGCACTATATATAAGTATCTAAATATGTACTAGTGTGTAACCCCAGGAAGAGTAGCTGCTGCATGTGCAACAGCTAATGGGGATCCTAATAAACTAAACTATGGATGTAATTGTTTCTCTATGGCTGTGGACACTTCTAGAATCTTCTCCGTGATGACAGAGACCTAATCTGCAGCCATTATCCAATCGTTGCCTCTTTCACCACGTGTGCGCAGACACCATTCTGTTGGGAGGCCTGGTAACCGTTGCTTAGGACCATCTTGGTAGCCACATTGTCGTAGATACGGTTGTCGTGGCGAGGCAGGAAGCCCCTCTGCAGCTTGTGCTCCAGGTGCATGTGGTTCTGAGGGGGGAGACCAAGGCACGCTCTGAAAGGGAAAAGGGATACCTAGTCAGTTGCAAAACTGAAGGAATATAACCACAGAGACCGTCCCAACATTATTATTGGACAAGAGAGACGGGAAGTTCAGTAATAAACATTATGATTGGTGACCACTAAGACAAATCCCTAACAAGACAGGGTGGTATGTGTTCTGACCTCATGATGTTCTCAATGCAGGCTCTCTGTCTGAAGTAGGCATTGACCAGCGGGGCCCCAGGGGGGACGAGGGGAGCTTTACACATGAAGGAGAGGATAGCCAGGACACTGTGGAAGGACTGGAAGGTCTCTGATCCTTGGGGCCGAACACATACACGCTGGCACAACTCTGTGAGGAGGACCAGGTCCAGGATGATAGGGCTGGCTAGCAGAGAGTCCTGGAGAGACACCTTTTGTTAGAAAGAAATCAGGTTGAGGTGTGGGTGTGTGGGTGTGTGTGAGAGAGAGACTCACCTCACAGGTGTTGTGCATTGCGATAGTGTTGGTTCCTCCCATCATGATCTCAGAGGTGTATTCATCCATCGCCCTCTTACTGTCCCCCACATACGGCACATACTTAATCACCACCTACACACACACAGCAAGACAACTGAGTCAAGTATTTCTCAAGAAAAACTACAGATATTTTCTGCCACTTAGTAAAACAAATGCAATGCTATTGATATCTACCAGGTATGAAAAAACACACATTCAACTCAACGCAGATCAGGTTTCTCTGTGTGACACACACACATACGCAAACACCCGCAGACTTACACAGTGGTCAGGTTTCTCCCCTTTGCGGTACAGTATAGGGTTGGAGTTGACCATGTCATCCACCACATTGCTCTTGGAGATCTCCTTGGAGCGGAACTGCTGCGGTGCTGAGAGGTTCATACCATCGTTGTTGCCAAGGTGATTGTAGCTGACAATGGAGGTGGGCTGTCATGGCAACAGACGGCAACACGTTATTTTACAGTCTGGTATTAACCTAGTGTTACACACATGAAATTGCCCTTATACCTGGGTACTATTGTTGTAATAACAGTGTTTAAACATGTTGTATAGTGATTTTAGAATAACTTAGTAATTGTATAATTATGTACTTCGTCATTAAACAAGTGGAACTGGGACTGTTCACATAACAGAAGTCCTATTGAAGTGAATGAAGCATCAAATGACTGGGTCGACCTCTAACCTTGATCCCAGCACTGATGAGGAAGTCGACCAGGACTGACTTGATCTTTGTCTGACCAGACTTGAAGTCATCTCCTGCTATGAACACGTTTCTCTCCACAGCCAGCTCTATCGCCCCAGGGACAAACGTGTTCTGGGGAGAACCGTTAATGTAGGCACAGCCCTCCAGGATACTGGCTACGGCAAACAAAGTAGAGGGAGACACCTCCCCACCTGACTGATAGAGACAGAGAGAGAGAATGTAAGAGAGAGAGAAGGCGAGAACGAGACAGACATAATAGTATAGATAGAATAGAGCCGTCAGATCTCTACCTGTATGGCAGCCAGGAGATTCTTGGCCGTGTCGTTGACCCCGGCTGTGAGGTCACAGAAACGTTCGGTGTTGGCCGTCCACAAAACGGAACCTTGTCCACGCCGCTTGATGCCGGAAGTCCTGAATGTCTGCTCTGATCTGCTCCACCTGCAGGGAGAGAGAGAAGAATCACTACTCAGACACACAGAGATACATAGGGTATAGGGTGTATGGAGTAAGAGCTAAGGGGTTAGGGGACAGGGTGTACGAGGCACACACACACACTACTTGGGATTGGGCGACCTGTTCAGCCATGGTCCTTCAGAATGTTGTCTGCTCGGCCGCCTGGTTGGCAGCTATGAATTCTGGGATATAGATGGAGGCCCGGGGTCGGAGGTGGCTCATGTGTGGGCGGAGCTTCTCCTGGAGGGACCAATCAAGGACCTCGGCTCTCTCCATCGCACTGCCCAGATCCATGGATGAGATGTCCCAGCCTGACACACCACATCTCTTTATTTAATTAGTTAGCTTAAAGTTTTACAAGCCTAATGTCTCTTACAAGAAAACCTGTCAGACAGGTCCAAAAGAATATAGCAGACCAGTTAGACTAGAGAGACCAGAGGTGTGTACTGTACCTCTGCCTCCAGGGCAAGTGCTGAATAATGGTGCTAGATAACTGACATAGTTAAACAGAGGTAAATAACGAGCCGGACAGACAGTCCACATGGAGACTTTTACCTTCTCCTCTCCACAGTGCCCCTGAAGACTGACCTAGCATCAGCATCCTTGTCTGATTACACACACACACACACACACACACACACAACACACACACACCACACACACACACACACACACACACACACACACACACACACACACACACACACACAACCACACACACACACCACACACACCACTCCTTACCATCAAAGACGATACTATTAGGGTGCACCATGGGTAAGAGGTCACGGAACGGAATGTTAACTTCTCTTCCCATCTGGCCCGGCCCTAAACACACGTTGAAGGACTGGAAGAGGGAACCGTAGTAGTTGGTTTTCTGGAGGGGGAGGGGGGTTCGAAAAAGGGGGGAGGGGTAATAAAACAGACGAAAAAAATAAATAAGTATTTGAATAATAACACATTAAATCAGTGTTATTCAAACTTTATCTACAGGGACTTCCTTTTTTCCCCCACCAGAATTTCAGCCAACCCCACCCAAAATCTAATGACACAACCTTACATAAAAAATAAAAAAAAATACCGTACATTTGGGTTGTACATCACAAATAATCTTCAATTCACTAACATTTTTATCTCTCTATCAAAATTAAGAAAACAATAAATGTACTCAAAATTATTTTTCAAAGGATCTTGCTCAAAACAATTTTATTATCCTATACAATAATGTTACTTTCAACAAATTTGTTTTGCCGAGCCCACTGCAATTCCCCGGGACACTAGGGGCCGCGACCCAAACTTTGAATCTCTCTGCCATTAAATGGAGAATGATTGAGGGATTTTTCAGATAGGAAAAAAAGGGACACATTTGGGAAGTAATGATGCATATAAAGGGTAAGACTTGCGTGTGTTGTAACAGTGGGTCAGTCAATGTTAAACCCTTAACACTCCACTAAACCCATCATAATCAGGTGTGTGTGTGTTGTGTGTGTGCTGTGTGGTGTGTGTGTGTGTGTGTGTGTGTGTGTGTGTGTGTGTGTGTTGTGGTGTGTGTGTGTGTGTGTGTGTTGTGTGTGTGTGTGTGTGTGAACCCATCGCTGTATCAGGGGTATAATGAGGCTCTGCTAGCTAGCTCTTCATCAGAGGAGAGACATGTCTTTGGAAATAGGCCATAAAACTGTCACCAAGTAGGATCAATGAGACACCACCTTACCTGTTCTCCAGTTTTGGTTCTCCAGGTGAGTCCCAGTCTGTTGGCCAGGACAGCAGCGGTGACGGTGGTCCCATTGTTTCCTCCCCAGCCAACTAGCATCACCCCCAGCCTGGGGACATGTCGCTCAGTACGGAACTCAAGCTCACTAACGGACGGGGTCACCTGGAGGGGTGGAGTGGAGAGATTTACACAGTTAGAAATGAGATAGGTGATGCTGGTGTGTGTGTGTGTGTGTGTGTATGTGTGTGTGTGTGTGTGTGAGAGAGACTTACTGTGAGTGTGTCT
Source organism: Salvelinus sp. IW2-2015 (assembly GCF_002910315.2). NCBI lineage: Eukaryota > Metazoa > Chordata > Actinopteri > Salmoniformes > Salmonidae > Salvelinus > Salvelinus sp. IW2-2015. The sequence goes on along the minus strand of NW_019942799.1, from coordinate 269,737 downwards.
CCGTCTCTGCGTACAGCAGTAGTATGGTAGAAGTACTGAGCCTCGATGTGTGTATCTGTGTACTTCACATTGGGATTGTTGATACGAATGTTCTCGGTCATGACTGCAGGCTTGAGAGCGTGACAGAGAGAGAGGCAGAGAGACAAAAAGAAAGAGAGTGAAAGAGTGCAACAGGACAGCTACGGGACATTTAGGGAAGATAGGGTTCTTTGGCTTCATTTATTTATTTGAATAACTTAATTTCCACAAATATAGTTTAAAAAATATTAACATTTGAAAAATAAGTATTGACTGAATAAATTGATAACGTAGCAAACGATGCAAATAAAAAGTTAGCTAGCTTAACATTGACAATATGGTCAAACTATCTACATTGATAAGTTTAGAGGCTAATTGTCAAAAGCGTATTTGTCATCATCTTTTGGTTGAAAAGATGAAACGTCAGTGGTGAAACGTTACAACTGGAGTGACAACATTTTCTCAGATATTTTGACTTGAATTACGATTTGGAGGGTCGTTCAAGTGAAACGTCTCAGTCGGAACTCCGCACTTCTGATAGTGATACGCCACAAGCCACGACTGTAAAGTTAGCAGCAGTAGCGTTTAGCATCAACAGTCGAATCAGCGGTTCGCCTTCAAAATAAAAGTCCTGCATTGAAACTGATGCAGACTGATAAATAGTGGAATCATGCCACAATTGGACTGGATAATGGTGAACAGGGATGGAATGTCGTTAAAATTTCAACAAAAGACAATATTTAATTAATTTTAGAATATACAGCAAAATCAGTTGAAATCTCACTGTGGATGTAGGCCCAATAGACTTCAGATTTGCATTGGGGCTTTAAGTCAAATTTGTCACATGCGCCAAATAGAACAGGTGTAGGTAGACCTTACAGTAAGAAGCTTACTTACAAGCCCTTAACCAACAATGCAGTTAAGAAAATACCCCCCCAAAAACTAAGAGATAAGCATGACAAATAATTAGACAACCCAGTAAATAACAATAGCGGGGCTATATACTGGAGGTACCGATACAGAGTCAATGTA
>NW_019942799.1:251187-267769 GCF_002910315.2 Salvelinus sp. IW2-2015 | reverse complement strand
TCCCAGGGTCCTTAGCTTATTGATGAGCTTTGAGGGCACTATGGTGTTGAACGCTGAGCTGTAGTCAATGAATAGCATTCTCACATAAGTGTTCCTTATGTCCAGGTGGGAAAGGGCAGTGTGGAGTGCAATATTGATTGCATCATCTGTGGAACTGTTGGTGCGGTATGCAAGTTGGAGTGGGTCTAGGCTTTCTGGGATAATGGTGTTGATGTGAGAGTTTATGGCCCTACTTACTGTATATTACAAACAGCTGTCTAAATTGTTAAAAATACCACTGACAAATGTAACAGACAATGGATGAAGATATCATAAAACTTTGTAGCCTACTGGCACAAACAAATAATGAGTGGAGATCGGGCATTTGTTGGAATTCAGGTATTCAAGTTTTTGTCCGAACACTGTGAAAATTGTCAAATTCCCCTTATAATCCCTTTTTTTCCTGCCTGGCTCTAGATTACACCCATCTATAGCCTACATAGGCCTCATCAAGAGGTTCTGATCTCTTGGCCTAACGGTTAAAGCGGTTGTTTGACAGTCGCTGTACCCAGGGTGAAGTTGGTGTCAGATGTGGGATGGCGCCCTCGCAGAGGCATGTACACGTGACTGGGTACATACATCCGTTCAATGTCTATTTTTGATTAACATTTGGTTGAGTTGTCAACTAACGTGAAATCAACAGAACATTTCACCATGACATTGGATTTAGTTTTTTTTTTAAATGGGTGAAAAAAATATGAAATTCCCTTACATTGATGGCTTTTTGCAAATGCCATGCAATCCAATCCAGTTTTCCACATTGATTTAACATCATAACATTTATTTATTTTTGTTGAAATTAAGAGGAAACAATGTTGATTCAACCAGTTTTTGCCCAGTGGGGAGGGACTTGCATTTTTTTACATTTTTAGTCATTTAGCAGACGCTCTTATCCAGAGCAACTTACAGTAGAGTGCATACATTTTATTACATTTTACATACTGAGACAAGGATATCCCTACCGGCCAAACCCTCCCTAACCCGACGCTATGCCAATTGTGCGTCGCCCCACGGACCTCCCGGTTGCGGCCGGCTGCGACAGAGCCTGGGCGTGAACCCAGAGACTCTGGTGTCGCAGCTAGCACTGCGATGCAGTGCGCTAGACCACTGCGCCACCCGGGAGATTTAGACTTGGTACAGAGCATTGGTTCCCCACCAGGGGTACTTGGCTTTTCCACAGAGGGTACTTGAGAAGACTCGAGACCATAGACATACTGGTAAAATACACACGAGGGGTATTTCAGGGGTACTCCGGGCAGAGAACAATTCAGTTGGTGGTTTGGAAACCGAAAAAGGTTGGGAACCACTGGTATAGAGAGGCGTGGGGACAGCTCTCCGGAAGGAAGTAATATAGCAACCTTAACCAATACCTAGCCACCTTGTCAAAAGGATTGGATCTCTTGGCCTAGCGGTTTAAGTGTTGGCTCGATAGTCGCTGGGCCAGAGTTCGAATGCGGGTTTGGGCTACCCCCAAAATCGCCTGAGATGCAAAATCATTGTATTGCTTTGAGCCTATTTCAGCCATTACTGGAGTGTGTTCGACAGGTCATTACTAAACGTTAACGGGGAAAAACTAATGGCACAAGCAAGATTGGGTTCGAGTCGCCAGCGTAAAATGAAAGCAATCGATCCAGTGACAATAGGCTACAGGAAACAAAGGAAATTGATGGCTGAAAATGAGAAATCCTCAGCTGGTCAGACTTGGAAAGCGAGTTGATGTTTATACGCTGTATAGAATTACCGTTAGATTGTGAATGCATGACATGGAGTTTCAGGCTAATCGGTTACTGTAGCCTACAAAACACATTTCTGAAGAGTAGCCTATGTATGCACAGATATTAGCACCGTAACTCCTATTGCGGAACTTGGGAATTCACTTCAGTAGTAAAAAAAAAGCCTAGTACGCACTTAAAGCCTACGCACTTTAGTCTACTTACAGTGAAATACGTTGGAGTGTGGAGATGGAACTTTTTCTTCCCAAACAACAGTGATAGGTTACGGACGGTTCTTCGTTGATTTGATAGCTTGCTTGTTTAGATTTTTCTGTTATATTTAATCTAATAACCTAGTAAATCGCTTGTTCTCATGCGCAGTCCGACCTCTTCAATTCGTCAAGTGAGCCGAAGTGACATGAAGATGTGATGTTCCAATATTGGCGTTGCGAGTGCAGGAGGATATCCAGTAGATCCCCGTTCATTTATAGATAGCTTAGTAGCAGAGCCGGACTGGCTACTTGTAGGCAGAGGAGTGTCTATGCAAAATCCCCGACATTTACATACAGTGGGGAGAACAAGTATTTGATACACTGCCGATTTTGCAGGTTTTCCTACTTACAAAGCATGTAGAGGTCTGTCATTTTTATCATAGGTACACTTCAACTGTGAGAGACGGAATCTAAAACAAAAATCCAGAAAATCACATTGTATGATTTTTAAGTAATTAATTTGCATTTTATTGCATGAATAAAGTAATTGATCAACTACAACCCAGTAAGAATTCCGGTCTCAACAGACCCTGTTAGTTTTTCTTAAGAAGCCCATCCACTGTTTCACTCAATTATCCTGATTAACTTCCAAAACCCAGCACCTGTTTGAACCGTTACCTGTATAAAAGACACCTGTTCCACACAATCATCAAACAGAACTGCCAACCTCTCCACAATGGCCAAGACCCAAGAGCTGTGGTAAGGACCTTCAGGCATAAATTCCGTAGACGTGTACAAGGTTCGCGTGTGATGGGCTCAGGACAATAGCCAAAGCAGCTTGGTGAGAAAGGCAACAACTGTTGGCAACAATTATTAAGAAAATGGAAGAAGCTTCAAGATTGTACGGTCATCACGAACCCTCGGGCTGGGGCTGCCATGCAAGATCTCACCTCGTGGGGCATCAATGATGCAGTGAGGAATGTGGAGGGATCAGCCCAGAAACACACGGCAGGAACCTGGTCAATGACCTGAAGAGAGCTGCGGACACCTCACAGTCTCGAAAGAAATGAAAACCATTCAGTAATAGTCACACTACGCGTCATGGATTATATCAACTACCAGCGCACGCGAAGGTCCCCCTAGCTCAACAACGCACGCGCATCAGTCCAGGCCCGTCCGAAGTTTTGCCAAATGACAAATCTGGATGCCCAGCAGAGAGGAATGGAAGAAGGGTCATCGTGGTCTGATGAGGACAAAAATAGAGCTTTTTTGCTCTAAACTCCACCGCGTGTTGGAGGAATAGAAGGTGAGTACAACCCCAAGAACACCATCCAACCGGTGAAGCATGGAGGTGGAAACATATTCTTTGGGGATGCTTTTCTGCAAAGGGGACAGGACGACTCCACCGTATTGAGGGGAGGATGGATGGGCCATGTATCGCGAGATCTTGACCAACAACCTCCTTCCCTCAGTAAGAGCATTGAAGATGGGTCGTGGCTGGGTCTTCCAGCATGACAACGACCCGAAACACACAGCCAGGCAACTAAGGAGTGGCTCCGTAAGAAGCATCTCAAGGTCCTGGAGTGGCCTAGCCAGTTCTCCAGACCTGAACCCAATAGAAAATCTTTGGAGGGAGCCGAAAGTCCGTATTGCCCAGCGAAAGCCCCGAAACCTGAAGGATCTGGAGAAGGTCTGTATGGAGGAGGGGGCCAAAATCCCTGCTGCAGTGTGTGCAAACCTGGTCAAGAACTACAGGAAACGTATGATCTCTGTAATTGCAAACTAAGGTTTATCTGTACCAAATATTCAGTTCTGCTTTTCTGATGTATCAAATACTTATGTCATGCAATAAAATGCAAATTAATTACTTAAAAATCATACAATGTGATTTTCTGGATTTTTGTTTTAGATTCCGTCTCTCACAGTTGAAGTGTACCTATGATAAAAATTACAGACCTCTACATGCTTTGTAAGTAGGAAAACCTGCAAAATTGTCAGTGTATCAAATACTTGTTCTCCCCACTGTATATGTACACGCCAGTAAAATTAGACTAGTCTTGCTATTAGGGAAATATAGACATAAAACATTATTATGTCATACAATTCAAGAAGTCCTAACGTTTCAGCAATTGACTTGTGCTTTATTGACAATAATAGTTAATAAAGGATATTTATAATTATCTAATATATATTACTGCTATTACACTCTGATCAATATGCTTTATTGTTCAGTGATTCTGACAAAGTTGTGCTTTTTTGTATTTCACAATCAAATCATGTTGTCACCTGGTCATGCTGCTGCTCCAGTTTCAATTGTTCTGCCTGCGGCTGTGGAACCCTGACCTGTTCACCGGACGTGCTACCTGTCCCAGACCTGCTGTTTTCAACTCTCTAGAGACAGCAGGAGCGATAGAGATACTCTGAATGATCGGCTATGAAAAGCCAACTGACATTTACTCCTGAGGTGCTGACCTGTTGCACCCTCTACAACCATTGTGATTATTATTATTTTACCCTGCTGGTCATCTATGAACGTTTGAACATCTTGGCCATGTTCTGTTATAATCTCCACCTGGCACAGCCAGAAGAGGACTGGCCACCCCTCATAGCCTGGTTCCTCTCTAGGTTTCCTCCTAGGTTCTGGCCTTTCTAGGGAGTTTTTCCTAGCCACTGTGCTTCTACACCTGCATTGCTTTTAGGCTGGGTTTCTGTACAGCACTTTGTGACATCAGCTGATGTAAGAAGGGCTTTATAAATACATTTGATTGATAATAATGTTAAAGCTGATGTGAATCAAATAGTTTGTTACCATCACTCTTGAAGGTGATGCTGGCGACTGGTGACTTGCAGCCGCCCGGAGGCCCAGCCTGATGACTAAATCACGATGTATGACATTGTTTAGATAGCTGACCATTTGTGGGCAGTGGCAACCCGTCATTCAGGGCAGGCAGAGCCCCATCTGTTTATTTTGTTTTGACTGTTTGGCATGTTATTGGCATTATTCCGTGTCACATTTCAGTTTGCAAACGATGTAACAAAAAAATAAAGTATGGCACCTCCAAATGCAGGTGTTTCAGCCTAACTCAGTGCTATCTGTGGTGGTGGGGCAGCCAGTGGAAAAATACTGAGCCTAGGGGTTGGTAATGTTCTCTAGTTGTGCCGTGATTGGCTCAGTGTTTTGTCACTCATGGGGACACTATGTTACCCCAATATCTGCCGGGGAGAGCTCGAAAATTCAAGCCACTTGGGTGCTGCCATAGAGTCACATTAGAAATGCCCATCCAAGAAGGCTCAAGGCCATTGGCCACAGATAAAATGATGCCAAATTACGTTATATGTACCGTAGTTTTGATTGGACTGATCATGTCAACATCATACTTTCAAATTCTTATCTAGCAAGCTAGCGGTCATCATCATGAATCAAGTCAACAATATACTGGCAAATCCTTTTCAATCCTTGTCATATGAAGAGAAATTATGAAGAGAAATTATAGATAAAATGTATCGGTGCTCATCGGCCAGTGGACATAAACATTACAAAACAAGTTGGAAATCGCAATTTCAATACTGAGTGGTTTGGAAGGAATCAGTGGCTCACTGCAAGCATTACAAAGCAATCATTAGCCTGCTATTCAGTGGAGTGGATGTGTGGTCCAAGTCTGGATTTAAAGGTCTCTTTTCCAAGCTTAAAAGGATAAACATTCAACATTGGCCATGCTGCCAATCCAGCATGACTTCTGCTACGTTCAAAACAACTGGAAACTCTGAAATGGGAAATCTCAGACTTCAGTGAGTTCAAGACAACTGGGAACTCGGGGGGAAAAATTAACTCCGAATGGGAAAATACATTTTGAATGGTCATCCAACTTGGAATTCCAAGTCGGGAACTCGGGCCTCTTTCTAGAGCTCCAACCTGAAGAACACTAACGTCATGATTTAACCTTGTTTTTTTCTGAGTTCCCAGTTGTCTTGATAGCACCATAAATCCAGAGAATGCCAGACTTTGATGACAAATTTGCCCACGAAGGACCGCCTCGCCACCTTCCTGTTCAAGTGAGCACAGCACAACAAGGTGAGTCCAAAAATGTATTGTATGCTGCTGCATAAATTATGTAATATGCCAGGGAGATATGTATACTGTAGCTAAGAAAGTAATGCTAAGTGCATGTTGGGTAGTAAGCTGTTAGTAGCCCATGTGCCTCACCCTAATAATTTCGTCCCTTTTCCCTTCATAATTTAGCCTTGTCAGGGTTTGTGTGCAGAGATGTAGCGGAGTCAAGCGCAGGACACAGGTGTTGAGCAAAACAACGGCGTTTACTCAAAATACAAGCAAAAATTCCTCATAGGGAATATAACAAACACACATGCACCAACAACAACCACTAACGAAACAAACAATCACGGACAGAACAGAAATGTATGCCAGAGGGTTAAATAGGGAACATGATAGGGGAATTGAAACCAGGTGTGTGTAATACAGACTAAACAAAACGAAACTGAAAAAATGGATCGGTGGTGACTAGAAAGCTGGTGACGTCGACTGCCGAACACCACCCGAACAAGGAGAAGGGCCGACTTCGGCGGAAGTCGTTACAAGCCTACTGTTCTGACTTGGTGGTGCACATGTAGCCTATAGCCTGTTCTAGAGAAATGTAATGATTGAATATTGTAAGAGCTTTCATTGTCTGCTTATATGCCTCCTTTATTTATCCTACGGTTCTGACTTGGTGTACAGGGACAATACTGTAAGAACGGCCCATGTTCTGAATTCTGTCGCTGTACATTTCAAAAGTGTTGAACAAATAGTTATATTGACTACGTCCGTCCTAGCTAGCTCATTAATGTCTTAATCGAAATTACGGACCTCTTATCCGCTTGTCGTCCCCTTATACCATAGTTTGCACATCTCAATTGTAAGTAGAAACCACATTTGTTTAAGCAAGTCAGCCATATCAGCTATGGTTGTAAATGAGGCTGAATGAACTGTTTCGCTGCCAGACAAGACTCCGTGTAACGGTATTCGTCCCAAAGCGCAGCGTGGTAAGTGTTCATGGTTGTTTTATTAAAACTGAACACTATAACAAAAATAAACAAGAGAATAACCGAAACAGTCCTGTAAGGTGAAAACACTAAACAGAAATTAACTACCCACAAAAACCATGTGGGAAAAAGCTACCTAAGTATGGTTCTCAATCAGAGACAACGATAGACAGCTGCCTCTGATTGAGAACCACACCCGGCCAAACACAAAGAAATACAAAACATAGAAAATGAACATAGAATGCCCACCCAAATCACACCCTGACCAAACCAAAATAGAGACATAAAAAGCTCTCTACGGTCAGGGCGTGACACTCCGCTGATAGCCGGGTGTAGCATTGGTAAGGTGTTGGGACTGCTTTTGGGACTTTGCTGTTGGGACATCTTTATGTAGGCCCTAAAATTTTGTGGGCACCGTTTGTCCAATTAATGTATTGTTTAGTGTTGTGTAGTGGCTTTACTGGCATGCATCTAAAACATTTTTGGGGAGTTTGCCCCACAAAGATTTACATGCTAAAATCCCTAATGTTTGTGGGATATCACAGGGGTCAAACACACCTTGTCGGTGGCTTTCTACAGGGAGGGACGTTCTCACAGAACCTTGGGAGGTGTGAAGACAGATGAAAACGTGAAATCGACAAAATGAATGTTACTGTGTGTATTAAATTGTCATGTTTGGATTGCTTCAAAAGTTCATAAAGAGCCATGCAGTGTTTGGTTTTCGCCAGGCACAATGGGACCCATGTCGTCCAAAAGGTTTACTCAAGTTTGCCAAAAAGCACCTGGAAGCACCTGGATGATCATCAAGACGCTTGGAAGAATGTTCTATGGACAGATGATTCAAAATTATAACTTTTTGGACGACATGGTCCCATTATTCCTGGCGAAAACCAAACACTGCATGGCTCTTTATGAACTTTTGAAGCAATCCAAACATGACAATTTAATTCACACAGTAACATTCATTTTGTCGATTTCACGTTTTCATCTGTCTTCACACCTCCCAAGGTTCTGTGAGAACGTCCCTCCCTGTAGAAAGCCACCGACAAGGTGTGTTTGACCCCTGTGATATCCCACAAACATTAAGGATTTTAGGGATTTTAATGCATCCACATTAAGAACCTCACACCAACGGTCAAGCATGGTGGTGGTAGTGGGATGGTTTGGGGATGCTTTGCTGCCTCAGGACCTGGACAACTTGCCTTAATAGAAGGAACTGTTGAATTCTGGGTTAAACTTTGAACATTGCTATCCTAGAGACATGATACATCAGAAGTAAGACTATAGTATCTGAGGGGTGATAGATACTATTTTTTACATCAGAAGTTAATGGTTATCTGTAGGAGCCAGATGGCTTTGGAATGTGCTGGGTGGTCGGGAGGAAGTCACAGGATTGCTATAGGTGATACAGGTGCTATAGGTGATATCAATGGGGTTGAGGTCAGTTCAGGTCACCTTAAGGGAGAAGGAATGGTTTATTACCCTATCACTTCGTCTTCTTGTCAAACCATAAAAGATGTAAGGATTGGAGAGAAGGAGTGCCTAAATTGGAGTATACATACTTGTGGTGGTGGAAACATGTTTTGTCTAATGCAGCTGTATTGATTCTCTGGGAAGAATTTTTACTCTGAGAATTAGAACCTAACAGAACCATGAATTCTGCTCTGTATCAGAAAATTCTACAGGAGAATGTCAGGGCATCTGTCTGTGAGCGGAAGCTGAAGCGCAGCTGGGTCATGCAGCAAGACAATGATCCAAAACACACAATCAAGTCTACATGGAAATGGCTAAAAAGCAACTAATTGTACGTTTTGGAATGGCCTAGTCAAAGTCCAGACCTAATCCCAATTGAGATGTTGTGGCAGGACTTGAAATGAGCAATTCATGCTTGAAAACCCACAAATGGCGCTGAGTTAAATCAGTTCTGCATGCAAGAGTGGGCAAAAATTCCTCTTAGAGATGTCAGAGACTGATCAACAACTACAGGAAGCATTTGGTTTCATTCATTGCAGCTAAAGGTGGCACAACCAGTTATTGAGTGTAAGGGGGATTGGGTGTTACATAACTTTGTTCATTAAATAAATAAAATAAGTATAATTTTTTTTAAATATTTGTTAACTCAGGTTCCCTTTATCTAATATTAGGTTTTGGTTGAAGATCTGATAACGTTCAGTATAACAAATATGCAAAAACAGAGAAAATCAGAAAGGGGGCAAATACTTTTCCACGGCACTGTATATCCTGATGCTTAGTCACCTTACCCCTATACATATCTACCTCTATCACTCCTGTGTCCCGGCACATTGTAAGTATGGTACTGGAACTGACTGACCCTGTATATACATAGTATGCTTACTTACTTTCTCGTGTTCTTCTTATTTCTATTTCTCGTATGTTTTTTTGTACTACCTTATGTTATTTTTAGTATTACATTGCTATTGATTACTGCATTGTTGGGTTTAGAGCTGGCAAGAAAGACATTAAAACTTGAAACTGAAACATTGTAGACCAATCTCCCGGTGTAGCGTTCCATTACACTATAGTGTGTATTTTTCAACTTAGCCTATAGACTTTTAGATATGTTTGTATCTTTTAACATTAAAGACAAGTGGTATGGTATGTACCATTTGATAATTGTATTTTTATTGCATAACTGTAATAAATCGGATTACTTTTAAATGGATACGAAACCGTAGTCCTCATATTTCAGAGAAGCTAATATTCTTTGAATTATTATTTGTTGAATGGTCTAATGGTAAGGGTTATTCACACTACACATCCCACATGCTTGGCCTCTAATTGTGCAGCTCTGAGCTAAGGTCAACTCAATCATTTAATGCTAGGACATAAGATATTAGTTATTTTGTCTCTTAGCCTCTTAATAGTATTCAGTGGTGACGCAAGGCTCGCTACCTTGGATAGATACGTTGGAAATGCTTATGGGCCTACAGCATTCACATAATAATGAAGTCAGATTAATGAATGTACTCTGAACAAAAATATAAACGCAACATATAAAGTGTTGGTCCCATGTTTTATGAGCTGAAATAAAAGATCCCAGAAGTTTGTCCTACACACAACATTTTGTGCACACATTTGTTTACATCACTGTTAGTGAGCATTTCTCCAGAGCTGTTGCCAGAGAATTTAATGTGAATTTCTCTACCATAAGCCGCCTCCAACGTCGTTTTAGAGAATTTGGCAGTACGTCAGCCCAGTACTTCCACAGGAACGCCACACTCTGCTTCTTCACCTGCAGGATCATCTGAGACCAGCCACCCGGGACAGCTGATGAAACTGTGGGTTTGCACAACCAAAGAATTTCTACACAAACTGTCAGAAACCATCACACGGAAGCTCATCTGCGTGTTCGTCGTCCTCACCAGGGTCTTGACCTGACTGTAGTTCGGCGTTGTAACCGACTTCAGTGGGCAAATGCTCACCTTTGATGCACACTGGCACGGTGGAGAAGACTGCTCTTCACAGATGAATCTCGGTTTTAGATACGCAGACATTGTGTATATTGTCATGTGGGCGAGTGGTTTACTGATGTCAACGTTGTGAACAGAGTGCCCCATGGTGGTTGTGGGGTTATGGGATGGCAAGACATAAGCTATGGACAACGAACACGATTGCATTTTATCGATGGCACTTTGAATGCACAGAGATACCGTGACGAGATACCGAGGCCCATTGTTGTGCAATTCATCTGCAACCATCACCTCATGTTTCAGCATGATAATGCACGGCCCCATGTCACCAGGATCTGTACACAATTCCTGGAAGCTGAAAATGTCCCAGTTCTTCCATGGCCTGCACACCCACCAGACATGTCACCCATTGAGCCTGTTTGGGATGCTCTGGATCGATGTGTATGACAGCATGTTCCAGTTCCTGCCAATATTCAGCAACTTCTCACAGCCATTGAAGTGGAGCGGGACAACATTCCACAGGCCACAATCAACAGCCTGATCAACTCTATGCGAAGGAGATGTCGCGCTGCATTATGTAAATGGTGGTCACACCATATGCTGACTGGTTTTCTGATCCACGCCCCTACTCTTTTTTTAAAGGTATCTGTGACCAACAGATGCATATCAGTATTCCCAGAAATGTAAAATCCATAGATTAGCGCCTAAATAATTTATTTCAATTGACTGATTTCTTTTTTTGAACTGTAACTGTTTTTAAATTGTTGCATGTTGCATTTCTATTTTTGTTCATTTGTAGTTTCTTATTATATTCAACATAATTCCAACCAACCTACACACACACACACACACACACGCACACTCACACATACACACACACGCACACACACACGCACACGCACACGCACACACCACTGAGGTCCACGTTCACCACAGCCCATCCTGTGTGCAAACTAGACAAACCAGTCACCTCCCTACTGCCTCTCAACCACACCCTGACAACATGTGGTCTGACCAAACACTCTGTCCTTCACTCACCTTCGCTAACCACGCTCATATGATAATGAGTAACCTCCCTAAAAATGTCTAGGCTGTAGCACAGTGGGCTAACATAGAGCCTCTTCACACTTACTACAAATTCAGTAAAACAAGTCTCAAATATTAGGAATATGTCTGTGCATTTCAGCTGTTTCAAAAACTATTACCATTTATACTGTAGGAGTGTTGGCTCAATGAGACAATTCTGTTCACACTGTCCTGCTTCAAGGGGAGCAACTCTCGAGTGTCCTGCGCTACTTCCAGAAGTAGAGGTCGAGATGTAGCAAGTTTACATTTTAGTAATATGTGTAGCCAACGGTATTTTGATGAAAATTGGAGTAAGTGTGAAGAGGCTCTATGTTAGCCCACTGAGCTACAGCCTAATCTCGACCACTACCTCTGGAAGTAGCAGGTAGCCTAGCGGTTAGAGCGTTGGGACAGTAACCGAAAGGTTACTTGTTTGACTCCCCGAGCTGGCAAGGTGGAAAAAACGTCTGTTCTGGCCTTGAGCAAGGCAGTTAACACCCACAACAACTGTGCCGTGGATGTTGATTAAGGCAGCCCCCTGCACCAGAGGGGTTGGGTTAAATGCGGAAGACACATTTCGGTTGAATGCATTCAGTGTGTACAACTGACCAGTAATCCTCTTTCCCTTCCCTAGTGGTAGTGTATGACATAGTAATAAATCATCTGCAAAAAAATACCGTTTTTATGGGCTAAAATGGAACCAGATCATTTTTCTAATCAGGTCATATGGTTTAATGGCCTCGCAGTTGTTGTCCTGACAACAACTGTGATTGGACAAAAACAAACAGGGTTGAACTAGCTGTATGCAGGGTTGCATGGTGTAGACCAGTGTAGATCATCAACTAGACTGCGTGGTGTAGAGATCATCAACTAGACTGCGTGGTGTAGAGATCATCAACTAGAGTGTGTGTGTGTGTCGTGTGTGTGTGTGTGTGTGTGTGTGTGTGTGTGTGGTGTGTGTGTGTGTGTGTGTGTGTGTGTGTGTGTGTGTGTGTGTGTGTGTGTGTGTGTGTGTGTGTGTGTGTGTTTGTGTTGTGTTGCTTGGTTGCTCCTCTGGTGTTGCATGGGTATGGTGTTTTAAATTATTTGAATTGAATGTTCTGGAAGCCCAGTCTGTTTTGCTGATTTATTTCTCTTTTCTCTCTCATCCAGTTCTCTTTGTTCTAGACAGAAAGATATTAATCATATTTTCCCACTGCTTTCGTCTCCTATGCTGAAGCCACATTGAAAACGGAGCCATTGGTGCAGTGTTTTCAATAGACTGACTCTGGTGCCTAACTAATAAAAGGTTGTGGCTAATTTTTTTGTCATTTTCTCTTCCAACTTCTGCCTTAACTACTAATACTAGAGTCTCCCCCGGAAACGGGATCTCCTATAAAGAAAAAAGCTGATAGCATGCCAGCCATACGGGACAGGGAATATGATATATATAATTTCAATGAAATCAAAGTGTTCCAATAACGGCAAATGAAGATAAAAAAATCTTGTGAATCCAGCCATTCATTCCGATTTTTTTAAAAATGTTTTACAGCGCGAAACCACAATATGTATTTATATTAGCTCACTACAAATTAAGCAAACACACAGCATTGTTTTCACCATGTTTCACCGCATAGGTTAGCCTTCAGCAAAACCCAAAAATAGAGATAAATAATCACTGAACCTTGAACAACTTTCATCAGATGCACAGCTTATAAATCAATGTTTATACAATACATTTATGTTTTTGTATTCGAAAATGTGCATTTTGAAGGTATAGAATCGTAGTTTTAACATTGCATGCAGGCTACATCGGACAAAATAGGCACACCAAAGCAGCCAGAATTAATTACAGAGAGGCAACGTGAAATACATAAATAATCATCGATAAAACATTTATGGAAAAATACACATGGTGTACAGCAAATGCAAAGATAACACTTTTGTGATCCAGACCAATATTTCCGGATTTTTAAGTGTCTTTACAGCGAAAACACAATATATAATTTTATTAGCTCACACATATAGTCCAAACCCAACGCCATTTATTCCGACCCAAACATAGTTTTCCACAAAACCCAAGCAATAGAGAATAAAAATTAATCACTACCTTTGGACAACTTCATCAGATGACAGTCTTATAACATATGTTATACAATACATTTATGTTTTGTTCGAAAATGTGCATATTTAGAGGTACAAATCCTGGTTTTACATTGTGAATACGTAGCCACAATACGCCAAAATGTCCAGAGATATTTTGGACAGTCACCTAATCTAACCAAAGAATCATAAACTTAAAAATACTTGTTGTACAGCAAATGAAGATACACTGGTTCTTTAATGCAACCACTGTGTTAGATTTTTTAAAATACTTTAGTACATACAGCATGCAGTATTGTGAGACAGCGCTCACATATTCTCCGCCTTGTTGGAGCAACATTTACCACAAAAATACGAAATAACATCATAAATTTCCTTACCTTTGTTGATCTTCCATCAGAATGTTGTGCAAGGAGTCCTAGTTCCAAGAAAAATCGTTGTTGGTTTTAGAATGTCCATTTCTTCTGTCGAATTAGCAACTTTGGCTAGCATTGTGGCGGAGAACATGCCCATCAACTCTTGGTGCTTGGAACGAAAAATTCAAAAATTCCCAATAAACGTCGAATAAACTGGTCAAACTCGGTTGAAAATCCTACTTTATGATGTTCTCTCTTATGTATCCAATAAAATCAGAGCCGGAGCAATTCATCAGTATACGAACGCTTTTCAGAGACAATGTGAGGTTCCCCGGCGCGCAGTTGAAAACTGACAAAAGAGCGGACCTGTCATCCAAAAGCTCTTATTCGGCTCACATCAAGCTAGACACCCCTTCAACCTTCTACTCGCTGTTGACATCTAGTGGAAGGCGTATGAAGTGCATACAGATCCATAAATAAAAACCAGTTGAAATAGGCAGGCCCTGACAACAGAGCCTCATTTTCAGAATTTTCACTTCCTGTTGGAAGTTTGCTGCAAAATGAGTTCTGTTTAATCACAGATATAATTCAAACAGTTTTAGAAACTTCAGAGTGTTTTCTATCCAATAGTAATAATAATATGCATATTGTATGATCTAGAACAGAGTACGAGGCCGTTTAATTTGGGCACGATTTTTTCCAAAGTGAAAACAGCGCCCCCCTATTAGAAGAAGTTTTAACTAATTACCAACGGTTATATGTCGACTTTGACTACACTGTGCTATATTTCCTGTCTGCCTCGGGCACAGATCAAGGATCAGATAACTTATGAGTATCATTTTAATTACAGATGCAAAGGTCTACACCAATGTTTATTTGGTCCCCAAGTTCTGAGCATTTAAAAAAAATGTTAATTGTTGGATATAAAAAAAGTAAAAACACCAGAAAATCAGCTTCATGTGATTTTAATTTGGAAATCTGTTCCCAGTATTCCCATGATAATTAGAGAGGCACGTGATCATAAACAATGGAAGCAAGGTTTGAAAGTATTAAGTTTTTTTCCAATATTATCTGTTTGGGCTTCTTGCGGTAATTCTAATTATTTGTAATTATGTTCAGGCCCCCGACCTTCCGCTCAAGAAACAATTGGCCCGTGGCTGAATCTAGTTGATGATCTCTACACACCAGTCTAGTTGATGATTCTACACACCAGTCTAGTTGTGATCTACACCAGCAGTCTAGTTGATGATCTCTATACCACGAGTCTAGTTGATGATCTCTACACCACGCAGTCTAGTTGATGATCTCGTATCACCACGCAGTCTAGTTGATGATCCTACACACGCAGTCTAGTTGATGATCTCTACACCACGAGTCTAGTGATGTCTCTAACACGCAGTTAGTTGATGATCTCTACACCACGCAGTCTAGTTGATGATCTCTACACACGCAGTCTAGTTGATGATCTCTACACCACGCAGTCTAGTTGATGATCTCTACACACGCAGTCTAGTTGATGATCTCTACACCACGCAGTCTAGTTGAGATCTCTACACCAGCAGTCTAGTTGATGATCTCTACACCACGCAGTCTAGTTGATGATCTCTACCACGCAGCTGTGATGATACACGCGTCTAGTTGATGATCTACCTGGTCTAAAACATGCAACCTGCATACAGCTAGTTCAACCCTGTTTGTTTTTGTCCAATCACAGTTGTTGTCAGGACAACAACTGCGAGGCCATTAACCATATGACCTGATTAGAAAAATGATCTGGTTCCATTTTAGCCCATAAAAACGGTATTTTTTTGCAGATGATTTATTACTTGTCATACACTACCACTAGGGAAGGAAAGAGGATTACTGGTCAGTTGTCAACACTGATGCATTCAACCGAAATGTGTCTTCCGCATTTAACCAACCCCTCTGGTGGAGGGGGCTGCCTTAATCAACATCCACGGCACAGTTGTTGTGGGTGTTAACTGCCTTGCCAAGGCCAGAAAAACGTTTTTTCCACCTTGCCAGCTCGGGAGTCAAACAAGTAACCTTTCGGTTACTGTCCCAACGCTCTAACCGCTAGGCTACCTGCTACTTCCAGAGGTAGTGGTCGAGATTAGGCTGTAGCTCAGTGGGCTAACATGAGCCTCTTCACACTTATCCAATTTTCATCAAAATACCGCTGGCTACACATATTACTAAAATGTAAACTTGCTACATCTCGACCTCTACTTCTGGAAGTAGCGCAGGACACTCGAAGAGTTGCTCCCTTGAAGCAGGACAGTGTGAACAGAATTGTCTCATTGAGCCAACACTCCTACAGTATAAATGGTAATAGTTTTGAAACAGCTGAAATGCACAGACATATTCCTAATATTTGAGACTTGTTTACTGAATTTGTAGTAAGTGTGAAGAGGCTCTATGTTAGCCCACTGTGCTACAGCCTAGACATTTTTAGGGGGTTACTCATTATCATATGAGCGTGGTTAGCGAAGGTGAGTGAAGGACAGAGCGTGGTGGTCAGACCACATGTTGTCAGGGTGTGGTTGAGAGGCAGTAGGGAGGTGACTGGTTTGTCTAGTTTGCACACAGGATGGGCTGGTGTGGAACGTGGAGTGCTCGTCTAGGTGGTGTGTGCGTGTGCGTGA
>NW_019942799.1:222955-251162 GCF_002910315.2 Salvelinus sp. IW2-2015 | reverse complement strand
CATAAATATTCTCTTACCTTTGTTGATCTTCCATCAGAATGTTGTGCAAGGAGTCCTAGTTCCAGAATAAATCGTTGTTTGGTTTTAGAATGTCCATTTCTTCTGTCGAATTAGCAACTTTGGCTAGCATTGTGGCGAACATGCCCATCAACTCTTGGTGCCTGGAACGAAAAAATTCAAAAATTCCCAATAAACGTCGAATAAACTGGTCAAACTCGGTTGAAAATCCTACTTTATGATGTTCTTCTCATATGTACCAATAAAATCAGAGCCGGAGCAATTCATCATGTATACGAACGCTTTTCAGAAGACAATGTGAGGTTCCCCGGCGCGCAGTTGAAAACTGACAAAAGAGCGGACCTGTCACTCCAAAAGCCTCTATTCGGCCTCACATCAAGCTAGACACCCCATTCAACCTTCTACTGCTGTTGACATCAGTGGAAGGCGTATGAAGTGCATACAGATCCATAAATAAAACCAGTTGAATAGGCAGGCCCTGACACAGAGCCTCATTCAGAATTTCACTTCCTGTTGGAAGTTTGCTGCAAAATGAGTTCTGTTTTAATCACAGATATAATTCAAACAGTTAGAAACTTCAGAGGGTTTTCATCCAATAGTAATAATAATATGCATATTGTATGATCTAGAACAGAGTACGAGGCCGTTTAATTTGGGCACGATTTTTCCAAAGTGAAAACAGCGCCCCCCTATTAAGAAGAAGTTTTAACTAATTACCAACGGTTATATGTCGACTTTGACTACACTGTGCTATATTTCCTGTCTGCCCTCGGGCACAGATCAAGGATCAGATAACCTATGAGTATCATTTTAATTACAGATGCAAAGGTCTACACCAATGTATTTGGCTCCCCAAGTTCTGAGCATTTAAAAAAAATGTTAATTGTTGGATATAAAAAAAGTAAAAACACCAGAAAATCAGCTTCATGTGATTTTAATTTGAAATCTGTTCCCAGTATTCCCATGAATAATAGAGAGCACGTGATCATAAACAAATGAAGCAAGGTTTGAAAGTATTAAGTTTTTATTCCAATATTATATCTGTTGGGCTTCTTGCGGTAAATTCTAATTATTTGTAATTATGTTCAGGCCCCCGACCTTCCGCTCAAGAAACAAATGGCCCGTGGCTGAATCTAGTTGATGATCTCTACACCACGCAGTCTAGTTGATGATCTCTACACCACGCAGTCTAGTTGATGATCTCTTACACCACGCAGTCTAGTTGATGATCTCTATACCACGCAGTCTAGTTGATGATCTCTACACCACGCAGTCTAGTTGATGATCTCTATTACACCACGCAGTCTAGTTGATGATCTCTACACCACCAGCAGTCTAGTTGATGATCTCTACACCACGCAGTCTAGTTGATTGACTCTCTACACCACGCAGTCTAGTTGATGATTCCCACCACGCAGTCTAGTTGATGATCCTACACCACGCAGTCTAGTTGATGATCTCTACACCACGCAGTCTAGTTGATGATCTCTACACCACGCAGTCTAGTTGATGATCTCTACACCACGCAGTCTAGTTGATGATCTCTCACACCACGCAGTCTAGTTGAGACTCTACACCACGCAGTCTATTACACACACACACACAGTGACACACACACACAGTGACACACACAGTGACACACACACAGTGACACACACACAGTGACACACACACAGACATTGAGCAGCCTCTCCACAAGCCTCTCATTGGACACTCATTGCTTTGCCTGCACAGTGCAATATTTGTACCATACAGTGTCCAGTGGTTTCATTTTAAGCAGTTTGACCACAGTAAAAGGCCAGCAACACTCCATATTATTCAGATCCCTATGAAATGACACCACACAGAAGATTACACTACATGACCGAAAGCATGTGGACACCTGCTGGTCAAACATCTCACTCCAAAATGATGGGCATTAATATGGAGTTGATCCCCCCCCCTTTGCTGCAATAACAGCATCCACTCTTCTGGGAAGGCTTTCCACTAGATGTCGGGACATTGCTGCGGGGACTTGCATCCATTCAGCTACAAGAGCATTTGTGAGGTCGGGCACTGATGTTGTGCGATTAGGCCTGGCTTCTAATTCAAGGTGTTTGATGGGGTTGAAGTCAGGACTCTGTGCAGGCCAGTCAAGTTTTTCCACACCGATCTCGACAAACCATTTCTGTATAGACCTCGCTTTGTGCACGGTGGCATTGTCATGTTGAAACAGGAAAGGGCTTCCCCCAAACTGTTGCCACAAAGTTGGAAGCACATAATCGTCTAGAATGTCATTGTATGCTGTAGCGTTAATATTTTCCTTCACTGGAACAAAGTGCCTAGTCCAAACCATGGAAAACAGCCCTAGACCATTATTCCTCCTCCACCAAACTTTACAGTTGGCACTATGCATAACGGCAGGCAGCGTTCTCCTGGCATCCGCCAAATACAGATTCGTCCGTCGGACTGCCAGATGGTGAAACGTGATTCATCACTCCAGAGAACGCGTTTCCACTGCTCCAGAGTCCAATGGTGGCGAGCTTTACAACACTCCAGCCAATGCTTGGCATTGCGCATGGTGATTTTAGGCTTGTGTGCGGCTGCTCGGCCATGAAAACCCATTTCATGAGCTCCCGACGAACAGTTCTTGTGCTGACATTGTTTCCAGAGGCAGTTTGGAACTCGGTAGTGAGTGTTGCAACTGAGGACCAACGATTTTTACGTGCTACACGCTTCAGCACTCAGCGGTTCTGTTCTGTGAGCTTGTGTGGCCTACCACTTTGCTTCTGAGCCGTTGTTGCTCCTAGACGTTTCCACCTCACAATAACAGCACTTACAGTTGACTAGGGCAGTTCTATCAGGGCAGAAATTTGACAAACTGGCTTGTTGGAAAGGTAGCTTCCTATGACAGTACCATGTTGAAAGCCACTGAGTTTTCAGTAAGGCCGTTCTACTGACAGTGTTTGTCTATGGAGATTGCATGGCTGTGTGCTCGATTTTATACACCTGTTAGCAACGGGGGTGGTTGAAATAGTGGAATCCACTAATTTGAAGGGAGTTCCACATACTTTTTAATATATAGTGTAGATTAGTGTACATCGGCATAGTGAATCATTTTGCCTGTAAGTTGTTTGACCACATAAAAGTCCAGTAACACTTCCTATGACCTAGCTTTTTGTTAAGACTCACCTGTTTTGCATTCTAAGGACTGTAGTGAGTAGACTGGACAATGGTTTAATTGACACGCAATTGATCGTTTGCCCATACTGTGCTATACAGTTGAAGTCGGAAGTTTACATACACCTTAGCCAAATACATTTAAACTCAGTTTTTCACAATTCCTGACATTTAATCCTAGTAAAAATGCCCTGTCTTAGGTCAGTTAGGATCACCATTTTATTTTAAGAATGTGAAATGTCAGAATAATAGTAGAGAGATTGATTTATTTCAGCTTTTATTTCTTTCATCAYATTCCCAGTGGGTCAGAAGTTTACATACACTCAATTAGTATTTGGTAGCATTGMCTTTAAATTGTTTAACTTGGGTCAAACGTTTCGGGTAGCCTTCCACAAGCTTCCCACAATAAGTTGGGTGAATTTTGGCCCWTTCCTCCTGACAGAGCTGGTGTAACTGAGTCAGGTTTGTAGGCCTCCTTGCTCGCACACGCTTTTTCAGTTCTGCCCACAGATTTTCTATAGGATTGAGGTCAAGGCTTTGTGATGGCCACTCCAATACCTTGACTTTGTTGTCCTTCAGCCATTTTGCCACAACTTTGGAAGTATGCTTGGGGTCATTGTCCATTTGGAAAACCCATTTGCGACCAAGCTTTAACTTCCTGACTGATGTCTTGAGATGTTGCTTCAATATATCCACATAATTCTCCGTCCTCATGATGCCATCTATTTTGTAAAGTGCACCAGTCCCCCTTGCAGCAAAGCACCCCCACAACATGATACTGCCACCCCCGTGCTTCACGGTTGGGAGCTTGCAAGCCTCCCCCTTTTTCCTCCAAACATAACGATGGTCATTATGGCCAAACAGTTCTATTTTTGTTTCATCAGACCAGAGGACATTTCTCCAAAAAGTACGATCTTGTCCCCATGTGCAGTTGCAAACCATAGTCTGGCTTCTTTATGGCGGTTTTGGAGCAGTGGCTTCTTCCTTGCTGAGCGGCCATTCAGGTTATGTCGATATAGGACTTGTTTACTGTGGAAATGTATACTTTTGTACCTGTTTTCTCGAGCATCGTCACAAGGTCCTTTGCTGTTGTTCTGGGATTGATTTGCACTTTTCGCACCAAAGTGCGTTCATCTCTAGGAGACAAAATGCGTCTCCTTCCTGAGCGGTATGGCGGCTGCGTGGTCCCATGGTGTTTATACTAGCGTACTATTGTTTGTACAGATGAATGTGGTACCTTCAGGGGTTTGGAAATTGCTCCCAAGGATGAACCAGACGTGTGGAGGTCTACAATTTTTTTTCTGAGGTTTTGGCTGATTTCTTTTGATTTTCCAATGATGTCAAGCAAAGAGGCACTGAGTTTGAAGGTAGGCCTTGAAATACATCCACAGGTACACCTCCAATTGACTCAAATGAAGCTTCTAAAGCCATTACATCGTTTTCTGGAATTTTCCAAGCTGTTTATTAAAGGCACAGTCAATTTAGTGTATGTAAACTTCTGACCCACTGGAATTGTGATACAGTGAATTATAAGTGAAATAATCTGTCTGTAAACAATTGTTGGAAAAATGTCTTGTATCAATAACAAAGTAGATGTCCTAACCGACTTGCCAAAACTATAGTTTGTTAACAAGAAATTTGTGGAGTGGTTAAAAAACAAGTTTTAATGACTCCAACCTAAGTGTATGTAAACTTCCGACTTCAACTGTATTTGTACCAGGCACTCCATTTTAAGCTAATCGACCACAGTAAAAGGCCAGCAACACTCCGTATAATTCCATGGCCCATGAAATTACACCATATTTACATTCTACAGATCCTACTATGCATTCCTGTCGTTTACTTTTGCACCTAGAATAGTTTTTGCTCTGTAAACCAATATATAGTGATTTGCATTGTGGCCAGTGCAATGGGTGGAGTAAATGGGTGTGTGTAACCTTTATTTAACTAGGCAAGTCAGCTAAGAACAAATTATTATTTGACGGCCTACACCGGTCAAACCCAGACGATGCTGGGCCAATTGTGCGCCGCCCTATGGGACTCCCAATCACGGCCGGTTGTGATGCAGCCTGGATTATAACTAGGGTGTTGGTAGTGACTTCTCTACCACTGTGATGCAGTGCTTTAGACCGCTGCGCCACTCGGGAGCCCAAAACAAAAGTAAAAGGCCAGCAATACTGCGTATAATTCAGTGACCCATGAAATGACACCATTTATACATTCTACAGACCCTACTGAGTATTCCCTACAATACTTTTACTGCGGCACCTTGAATAGTTTTTGCTCCAGAGCTAATATTTATGTCATGTACAATGATTTCCATTGCGGGCATTTATTCGACCTTAGAACATTTAATGCAAATGTCACTTAAATATGAACAAATATGAATCATTGTTCATGTTTCGACAATTATTTTTAATGTATCATGAATATTTGAGGTTATTGACACTGTTCTACTATTATGTGGGGGACTTTTATTTAGAGCGTTTCCAAAATTCCGTGACCCGGAAGTGTCGCTGAAGGAGAGGCTGATGATAACAACACAGCTAACTAGACAGTTTGGCTATTAGAACGGTGACAAGAAAGGTAACTATCTGTGGTTACTTAAGATAACTACCATTGGACCGTTAGACGCATCTCTACTGAATGACAGTGCATTAGCCACAAATTTGTGAGTTGCTCAAGCGTCACTAACGTGTTAGCTACAGTAGCATGATACTGATAGGTAATGCAGTTACTTAATGTTAGCTATATGCCTTGGTGATTTTTCACAGTTAAAGGTCCGCCTAAATTGACATATAATCTGCAAACTAGCTAGGTAGTTAGTTACCAAACGTTGGTAACTAAAGTTAGCGAGCATGTGTGACAGCTAAGTTAGCTAGCTTCTTAGGAACCGAACATGTTTAACGTTAACTTGCATGGTAACGTTCTTGTGTACCGTAGCTAATCATGTTACAGTAGAAGAGGAAGTTAATAACGCCTTAGGCCTGTCTACATGACAACATAGACAAAGCTCTCTCTATTCAATTCAAATGGCTTTATTGGCATGGGAAACATATGTTTACATTGCCAAAGCAAGTGAAATAGATAATAAACAAACGTGAAATAAACAATCAAATGAACAGTAAACATTACTCACAAAAGTTTCAAAGGAATAGAGACATTTCAAATGTCATATTATAGCTATGTAAAGTGTTAAAATGATGTGCAAATAGTTAAAGTACAGAAGGGAAAATAAATACACTTAAATATGGGTTGTATTTACAATGGTGTTTGTTTTTCACTGGTTGCCCTTGTGGCAACAGGTAACAAATCTCTCTCTCTCTAGGCTCTTGTCACTCTGGGGACTCTTGGTGCTTCTCTCTCTCTCTCTCTCTCTCTGTGTGTGTGTGTGTGAAAGAGAAAGATAGGAAAAAGTGAGTGTGTGTTCTCTGCACCTCCTTGGAGGATGACCATGGAAGAGATGAGGATTGAAACCGAGACAAACTCCATGGTCTCCATGACGCTATACGCTGTCATGTACCCAGTTTTTAACGAGGTAATGTGTGTGAGTGTTTTGTCTAATATAGATTGAGGTAAATTTTCAAGTGACACACCGGACCAGTGCGACCTGAAGCTACTGGTCCAAATGAAAAACATACTGGCCAAGGCCAAGATCTCAAAGGATGGTTGATGATGCGTGCATCATTTAAATATCAGGTGGTTTTATCTTTAATTTGTGGGCTGAGCAAGCTAGCGTATAGCCTATAACCTACTCTCCATACACAAATAATAACATTTTAACTTGGCAATGTAATATTTTACATTGCTTACGTTTTATTTTTCCCCTCAAAACAATCAATCTCAAAAAGGGTATTCTTGTTAGTGATTTTGAACAGTCAGTTCTAGGGCCCTTTAAAATCTGTTTTATCTTACGCTGAATTCCGTTTTCAAGGTTTTGTTTGTCCGGGTTTCCGAGTTTTCCTATAGTGTTTTCTGGTTTCCACTCTCTAAATCACACTTTTTCTTACAGAAAAACCAAAGAATTGGGATGTTCTAAGTTCTAAGTCTAAGAAACCGTTTACTCCAAATGCTGTTGATTTCCATTTTATTCTTAAACGGAAGTTGTAGTTCAGTCGTGTCTCTCCTTAAAAAACAAAAATGAGTGGCTGGAAGAAGTTGAAATATGGAACCCTGTGGACTTCACTCCACTTTAGAGCATGGAAGAATTTATAGATGTGCAGCTTGTGCTTAACCTAACGTAGCAGGCTTGTGCCAAACATTCGCAAACTATTCAGATTGGAATGGCAATGTGTGGAAACCATACAAATCAAATTGTATTTGTCATATGATTGGTAAACAACAGGTGTAGACTAAAAGCAGTGGTGGGAAAAGTACTGAAAAGTCATACTTCAGTAAAAGTAAAGATACCTTAATAGAAAATAACTCAAGTGAAAGTCACCCATTAAAATACTAATTGAGTTAAAGTCTAAAACTATTTGATTTTAAATATACTTCAGTATTAAAAGTAAACGGAATTGCTAAAATATACTTATGTATCAAAAGTAAAAGTATTAATAATTTCAAAGTCCTTATATTATGCAAAACAGACAGCATAGTTTCTTTATTTTTTTTAAAACATTTTTACAGATAGCCAGGGGCACACTCCAAGACTTAGATATTAATTTACAAACAAAGAATTTGTGTTTAGTGAGTCCTCCAGATCAGAGGCACCAGGGATGTTTTCTTGATAAGTGGATGAATTGGACCATTTTCCTGTCAAAATGTAACGAGTACTTTTGGGTGTCAGGGAAAATGTATGGAGTAAAAAGTACATAATTTTCTTCAGGAATGTAGTGAATTAAAGTTGTCAAAAATAGTAAAGTACAGATACCCCAAAAAACAACTTAAGTAGTGCTTTAAAGTATTTTTACTTAAGTACTTTACACCACTGACTAAAAGTGAAATTCTTACTTACGGGTTCTTTCTTTTCCAACAATGCGGAGTTAAAGATGCACTATGCAGAAATCGCTCCGCCATTTCCTGGTTGCTAAAATTCAAATAGTTCGCCTAATTTCAGTTTGTGACAAAACAAGCAAGTATAGGGTAGAGAATCATTGTGTAGACCTTACATTGAAATGCTTACTTACAAGCCCCTACCCCAAAATGCTTTAAGAAGTTTAAAAAAATAATAAAAAATAAGTGTCAAGTAAAAAATTGAAAATAAAGTAACAAATAATTAAACAGCAGCAGTAAAATAACAAGAGAGGCTATATACAGGGGGTTACCGGTACAGAGTCAATGTGCATGGGCACCGGTTAGTCGAGGTAATATGTACATGTAGGTAGAGTTAAAGTGACTATGCATAGATAATAAACAGAAAGTAGCAGCAGCGTTAAAGAGGGGTCTGGGTAGCCCTTTGATTAGCTGTTCAGGAGTCTTATGGCTTGGGGGTAGAAGCTGTTAGGAAGCCTTTTGAACCTAGTCTTGGCACTCCGGTACCGCTTGCCATGTGGTAGCAGAGAGAACAGTCTATGACTAGGGTGGCTGGAGTCTTTGACAATTTTTAGGGCCTTCCTCTGACACCTCCTGGTATAGAGGTCCTGGATGGCAAGAAGCTTGGCCCCAGTGATGTACTGGGCCATACTTACCACCCTGTGTAGATCAGGTGCCTTACAGTTGCCGTACCAAGCGGTGTTGCAGCCTGTCAAGATGCTCTCAATGGTCCAGGCCACATTTTTTTGCCTGCCCCTGAGGGCAGGCGCTGTCATGCCCTTTTCACAACTGTGTGGGTGTGTGTGGACCATGATAATTCCTTAGTGATTTGGACACTGAGGAACTTGAAGCTCTCGACCTGCTCCACTACAGCCCCGTCTGTGGATGGGGGCGTACTTGCCCCTCCGGTTTCCTGTGGTCCACGGTCAGCTCCTTTGTCTTGCTGACATTGAGGGAGAGGTTGTTGTCCTGGCACCACGCTGTCAGGTTTCTTTGCCTCCTCCCTATAGGCTGCCTCATCGTCGTCGGTGATCAGTCGTACCACCGTTGTGTTGTCAGCAAACTTGATGATGGTGTTGGAGTCATGCACGGCCACGCAAGGAGTACAGGTGGGGACAAAGCACACACCTCTGAGGGGCCCCCGTGTTGATGATCAGCGTGCCGGATGTGTTGTTGCCTACACTCACCACTTGGGGGTGGCCCATCAGGAAGTCCAGGATCCAATTGCAGAGGCAGGTGTTTAGTACCAGGGTCCTGAGCTTGGTGATGAGTTTGGAGGTGACTGTGGTGTTGGTACATGGGACTATGGTACAACTTCCGTTTAAGAACCCAACAGCTTTTACGTTGAAGAGCATTTGGAATAAATGGTGTCTGTTGCAAAAGAATCAGGACAGTTGAGAGCTGCGCGCTCTTGCTGCCCGACAGATGATTCCGCTCAAATGAGGCTGTGTGTGCGGCCCGTGTGAGATAAATAATCTATATAACGAACTAGCAGCTTCAGGAATTCCTGTTTTTTCATCAATTATATAGCCTTGATTGAAAATAACTCCCCGGACCAGCAGGCAGCCCTGTATGTCGAACCCTGGATGAGTGTGTTTGTTCTTGTCAGCCCCTAACGATGTGTGTGTGTGTTGGTTTGGCAGCTGGAGAGGATCAACTTGTCAGCTGCCCAGACACTGAGGGCAGCCTTCATCAAGGTAAGACACACAAACACACGATCCCTGACATCTAACCCCTTACCTCATACACGTATGACCTTTGCCCTTACGTAACCGCTGGGCTCTGGTTGCAAGGATGGGCAGTGTAATTGTGTGTTGGTGTTGCTAGGCGGAGAGGGAGAACCCAGGCCTAACTCAGGACATCATAATGAAAATTCTGGAGAAGAAAAATGTTCAGATAAACTACACAGAGTCTCTGCTGCGCATGGCTGCAGATGACGTGGAAGGTGTGTGAGTGTAGAAAAGTGCCAGCACTAAGCATCTGCCTACAAGGGCTTCAGTGTGTTTGTAGTTGTTTATTAAAATATACTCCTATGTGTGTGTGTGTGTGTGTGTGTGTGTGTGTGTGTGTGTGTGTGTGTGTGTGTGTGTGTGTGTGTGTGTGTGTGTGTGTGTATAGAGTTCTTAGTGGACAGGCCAGAGCAGGAGTTCCAGGACCTAAATGAGAAATCCAGAGCTCTGAAACACATCCTCAGTAAGATACCTGACGAGATCAACGACAGGGTACGCTTCCTACAGACAATTAAGTGAGTACACGCACACTGTACACACTAACACACACACCTTCATGAGCATGTCCTTGACATCCTGCTTCTTGATTGGTGTTGGTTGTTGTTTTCCATAGAGACATCGCCAGTGCTATAAAGGAGCTTCTGGATACAGTCAATAACGTCTTTAAGAAATACCACTACCAGAACCGCAGGGTAAGACACAGAGATGTGGAATATACACTGAGTGGACAAAACAGCTCTTTCCATGGCATAGACTGAGCAGGTGAATCCAGGTGAAAAGCTATGAACCCTTATTGATGTCACTTGTTAAATGGACTTCAATCAGTGTAGATTAATGGGAGGAGACGGGTTAAAGAAGGACATGGATTGTGTGTGTGCGCCATTCAGAGGGTGAATGGGTAAGAAAAAATATTGAAGTGCTTTTAACCAGGGTATGGTAGTAGGTGCCAGGCGCACAGGTGTGAGTTTGTCAAGAACTGCAACGCTGCTGGGTTTTTCACGCTCAATAGTTTCCTGTGTGTATCAAGAATGGTCCACCACCCAAAGGACATCCAGTCAACTTGACACGACTGTGGGAAGCATTGGAGTCAACATGGGCCATCGTCCCTGTGGAACCCTTTCGACATCCTTGTAGAGACCATACCCTGACGAATTGAGGCTGTTCTGAGGGCAAAAGGGGTGGCAACTCAATATTAGGAAGGTGTTCCTAATGTTTTGTACACTCAGTGTGTTTCTTCCTTATCTTTAATGTGATCAATGGCTGCAAGGAGAGCTGATATCATTGTGAAGGCAATGTTCACATCTGTCTGTCTCTTTTCTGTGTGTCCAGGCTCTTGAGCACCAGAAGAAGGAGTTTGTCAAATACTCCAAAAGCTTCAGCGACACTCTCAAAACATACTTCAAAGATGGAAAGTGAGTCGTGTAGAGTAGATTCATAAGGAAGCTGAATAGATAGATATATGCTTATCGAAAGCAGTGAATTGTGATTGGGGGATTTGTTTTCTTCACAAAATAGCACTTACTAAACCCACAGCAAAAATACACTGAACAAAAATTTAAACGCAACATATAAGGTGTTGGTCCCATGTTACATAAGCTAAAATAGAAGATCCCAGAAATGTTCCATACGCACAAAAAGCATATTTCTCTCAAATGTTGTGCACAAATTTGTTTATATCCCTGTTAGTGAGCATTTCTCCTTTGCCAAGATAATCCATCCACCTGACAGGTGTGGCATATCAAGAAGCTGATTAAACAGCATGATCATTACACAGGTGCACCTTGTGCTGTTGACAATAAAAGGCTACTCTAAAATGTGCAGTTTTGTCACACAACACACTGCCACAGATGCCATGTTCTGGGGGAGCGTGCAATTGGCATGCTGACTGCAGGAATTTCCCCCAGAGCTCTTGCCAGAGAATTGGGAATTTGACAATACGTCCAACCGCAGACCACATGTAACCATGCCAGCCCAGGACCTCCACATCCAGCTTCTTCACCTGCGGGTACGTCTGAGACCAGCCACCTGGACAGCTGGTGAAACGGTGGGTTTGCACAACCCGAAGAATTTCTGCACAAACCAAACCGTCTCAGGGAAGCTCATCTGCATGCTCGTTGTCCTCCACCAAAGCTTTGATCTAACTGCAGTTTGGCGTTGTAACAGACTTCAGTGGGCAAATACTTACCCTCGATGGCCACTGGCACGCTGGAGAAGTGTGCTCTTCACGGATGAATCTCGGTTTCAACTATACCGGGCAGATGGCAGACGTGTATATTATCATGTGGGCAAGCGGTTTACTGATGTCAACGTTGTCAACAGAGTGCCCCATGGTGGCGGTGGGGTTATGGTATGGCAAGGCATAAGCTATGGACAATGAACACAATTGCATTTTATCGATGACAATTTGAATGCACAGAGATACCGTGGCGAGATCCTGGCCCATTGTCGTGCCATTCATCCGCCACCATCACCTCATGTTTCAGAATGATAATGCACGGCCCCATGTCGCAAGGATCTGTACACAATTCCTGGCAACTGAAAATGTCCCAGTTCTTCCATGGCCTGCACACTCACCAGACATGTCACCCATTGAGCCTGTTTGGGATGCTCAGGAACGACATCATGTTCCAGTTCTCTTCAATATCCAGCAACTTTCCACAGCCATTAAAGAAGAGTTGGACAACATTCCACAGGCCACAATCAATAGCCTGATCAACTCAATCCCCAGTTCAAAACTATTTTTCCCAGTCGCATCTAGTTTTTTCCCGAGTTCCCTGTTGTCTTGAACGCACTGAAGTCAGAAGTCTGAAATTTCCGTGTTCCTAGTTGTTTTGAACACTGCATTGGTCTCAGCGGAGGGAGGGAGAGAGCAGCAGAGGGTCTGCCTCTCACGGTCCCTGCTCTGTCCTTCCTTGCCTTGCCTCAGGTGAGACTGACCAGAGATGGGGGACACCGTCTTCCACCTGATGGCAAAATGAGTCGGAGCTCATCTACCTCATGCACAAATTCATGTTGTTCCTGACCAGAGAAAGTGAAATATTCCTCGATATATTAAAATAGACACGATGAGCTGCTAATAACAATAAAAACGCAGGGCTATCGATACACTTGGCTACCAATTAATCACAGCTGCAGCGCGAGTGGTGTTACAGAGTACGTTTTATGTTTTGTAATCATGTTGAATAAAAACAGTGTTGACAGTGCTGAATAAAAACAGTGTTGACAGTGCTGAATAAAAACAGTGTTGACAGTGCTGAATAAAAACAGTGTTGACAGTGCTGAATAAAAACAGTGTTGACAGTGCTGAATAAAAACAGTGTTGACAGTGTTGAATAAAAACTCAGTCATAAAAACAGCAGCTCTTTGCTGTATTCTTTGAGTCTCTCTGCTCATGGTTTTTAAAAGTTCTGAAATCTCATGTAGCTAGTATCAAACTTTTCTGGAAGCTGTAGGCACAGTAGGCCCACTCGATTTAGCCACAGATCTGCCGGTGCGCAGGGCTTCTGAATCAAGTGCACCGCCAATTGCGCCACCGACCGGTTGGTGACCACTGCATATGAACTGTAACTCAGTAAAATCTTTGAAATTGTTGCATGTTGCGTTTTATATTTTGTTCAGTGTACATTAATTCTAATAATATTAGTAGTGGGAATGTTCTTACTAACTGTTTATTTTACGATGACCATGAGAAACCAATTATTTAAGCATGTTTGAAATGTCAGGGCTATTTTGAAACAACTGTTTTGCTGACATTGTGTTTTAGTTTTATTTGCAGTCGTTGAATAACAATATAAATGAACCATCCTTGTTTCCAGGGCGATCAACGTGTTCATCAGTGCGAACAGACTGATCCACCAAACCAACCTCATTCTGCAGACCTTCAAGACCGTCTCATAGGTACAATAAGAGTGTGTGTGAGACATAGAGATAGTTAGAGTTCTAGTTGGATATAACCTGTTGTTGCATGAACATTGCCATTGAGGGCTTCCATAATTTTAAAGTAGACAAGTGAGTGGCGATTCCTATGGATTGGGAGGTATCAGCCAATGAAGGAATGAGCAGAACATTGGCTGCTTCTTCAAATTGGGTTACCCAGTTTGTAAATGGCTTTAAGCTGTATCACTGCTATCTAATGGCCACAATAAATGAATGACGCACAAGATTTGGTTCAGGATTCCAGCACTGCGGGTGGCGGTAATTCACCATTATAAAGTTCATGCTTTTTTTAAACACAACAAAGAAGAAAATGGACTACTTCAAAATGGAGATAGCACAGGCAGTGCCATTGAGGCTGTCACAGAAGCCATAATGGGACAGATACAAAGATGAGATCTCTAACTAACTCTATGGTGGGAGATTGTTTATTAGGCTGGTGCTACTGTCTATGTCCACTGACATCCTCCTCTCTCCTCAAATCAAATCAAGTTTTATTAGTCACATACACGTGTTTAGCAGATGTTATTGTGGGTGTTGCGAAATGCTTGTGCTTCTAGATCCAACAGTGCAGTAATATCTAACAAGTAACATCTAACAGTTTCACAAGATATACCCAAAATGCACTTAAATCTAATTAAGGAATGGATTAAGAACATATATACATGTCAGAGAAGCATTGGACTAAGATACAGTGGCATAGTATAGAGTACTGTATATACATATGAGATGAGTAATGCAATATTTACAAACAATTAAAGTGACTAAGATACCGCAGAATAGTACAGAGTACAGTTTACGCATATAAGATTAATAATGCAAGATACGGAGAGACATTACGTCCTTGATTAAAGTGGCTAGTGTTTCATTTCCTTAAAGTGGCCAGTGATTCCTAATCTATGTCTATAGGCAGCAGCCTCTGATGTGCTGAAGATGGCTGTTTGACAGTCAGTGGTGTAGTCTAGAATACAATACAGTATATACATATGAAATGGGTGATGCAATATGTAAACACAATTTAAAAGTGACTAAGATACCGTAGAATAGTGTGGAGTGCAGTTTATACATATGAGATGAGTAATGCTAGATACGGAACATTATTGAAGTGGCTAGTGATCCATTTCTAAAAGTGACCAGTGATTTCTAATCTATGTCTCCTGTGTTTGTGTGTCTTTGTCTGAACGTGTGTGTAGGCTTGCCTTGGAGAGGCCATCCAATCTTCCAACGTAGCAACATTAAAAATGGCATAAGATCGGAGAGCACCTTTTACCAGATTTAAATGTAAAATAGAGGCTTGATTTTACCGGACAGTTTTAATTTATACACTTGAGGTGCGTTCAACAAGGCTGATGTTAGCAGTGAAATACGTCAGCTTTTAAACTGTTAGCTAATGTTAGTGAATGTTTAATGGCCAAAAGATAGCTGAAGAACTTCAGCATATGTGATAGCTTTTTTACTTATCCCTAGCTACTGTTTAATTGTTTGAATCAGCATCTTAACGTTTAGGGACAGTCTTGTTGATCGGGCTGTGACGATAACAGTATGACAATATTTTTCAATTTTTCTTTGGTTCAATAAAAACCTGCTGTATGTAAAATATTTTGTGCTATATCTTAGAAAATAAATAAATGTGACAAGATAATGATATTTGTTTCTAACATCAGGGCTGTTTCCTAAAGATGTAAAATTCGCTTTGTGTTTTGTTTCTTGCCACGGTATTAATGATACTGGTATCTTCCTGGCCCTTCTTGTTGAACACACACCTGGTCTTGTTAGAAGTAGAGGAGACGAGGCGTTTGTCAGACTAATTGCCATTTTTGATAATATATATTCATGTGATTACTTTACATTAGGCTCAAGGTAGAAGTTGCCCCTAACCACATATCTAGGATCAGATTACCTTTCCCCAATCCTAACTTTACCTGTTACTGGGATGGAGAATACAGTTAGCTCCAAAAGTATTTCATTTTTTGTTGTTTTGGCTGCACTTTGGATTTGAAATGATATAATGACTGAGGTTAAAGTGCAGACTGTCGGCTTTAGTTTGAGGGTATTTTCATCCATATCGGGTGAATTGTTTAGAAATTACAGCACTTTTTGTACGTAGTCCCCCCATTTTAGGGGACCAAAGGTATTTCATATAAATTCACTTGTGTATTAAAGTAGTAAAAAGTATTTGGTCCCATATTCATAGCACACAATGACTACATCAAGGTTGTGACTCTACACATTTGTTGAATGCATTTGCTGTTTGTTTTGGTTGTGTTTTAGATTAGTTTGTGCCCAATAGAAATGAATGGTAAATATTGTATTGTCATTTTGTAGTGAGTTTTAGTGTAAATAAGAATATAATGTTTCTAAACTCTTCTACATTAATGTGGATGCTACCATGATTATGGATAATCCTGAATAAATTGTGAATAATGATATGAGAAAGTTAGACACAAACATGCTAACGTCCCCTGTTATTGTAATGGTGAGCGGTTAGCATGTTTTAGGGGGATGATATTTGTGCATCTGTAACTTTCGCACTCATCATTATTCACGATGCATTCAGAATTATCCATGATGGTAGCATCCACATCAATGTAGAAGTGTATTCTATGACAGTCTGCACTTTAACCTCATTGTCATTGTATAATTTCAAATCCAAAGTGCTGAAGTACAGAGCCAAAATAACAACAGCAAAAACTCACTGTTCCAATACTTTTGGAGCTCACTGTATCTGACCTTGTGTCAGTGTTTATGGGCAACTTCCTCCTGCATCTACTATAGCTTCTTAATCATGCTTTCAGAACGGAAACTGCTTTCACTACCTACTGTGCATCTCAAGTGTCTCCCTCTCTTAAGAGAAAGCAATATGATGTTCTAACCCTACTGGGTATCAGACTGTTTGTCTGGTGGCAAATGTTCAATAAATCATTTCCTAATGATGCAGTTTGTGTTTAGGGGGGAGACAAGAGATTTTTTTTAAGACTACTGGGATTTACCCCCATGGGATTTTCCATGAATGGAGTACTTTAGATAAGATAGTGTTTTATTGTCTGTTTACACAGACAGTTGCCTCATCATAAAAACTAAACTTGTTCTGTTTTCTGTTCCAGAGATCTAGTGCTTAGCCCCTAACCCCTCTCCTCTAATCACTTGTGTATATCTGAAAGGATTGTATAGGTGGAACCAGACCTGGGTTAAATGACTAATTAAAATATCTCAATTACTTTCACATACATTTCAAAGTAAGTATTCAGATATACTTTTATTTGAAAAGACAAGTAGCTGAATATTGGATAGTATTTCCTCATTGAAGAACTTTTTTGTTGGCAGGCAGGTAGAACTTACAGGAAATATAAGGTAACTACTTCCTCATTGAGAACAATAATAAGTATGTCAGATTTCTAGGGTGGTCTTGCTTTTTGCAAACACACTCATTACATGAAAATCTAGTACTTTGAAGTACATGATATTCTAGTTCATTTATTGTAAGTATACTAAAGACATTTTTTGAAGACATGAAAAGTATACTTTTTGTAAGTATACTGAAGTACACTTATTGAGATATGAAAAGCAAGTGTATGCTCATGAAGTATACTGCAGTACACTTTTCACCACATGAAAATAGAGTACACTTTGGATATACTGTAACTGAATGAAAATGAGGTTGAATATAAACTACATTCATCAATCTGACTTCATTATTATGCGAATAAATACATCAGGCCCTGTACTTTTCTGTAAGATCTTAGTCAAGGCAGCGACCATGGCATCACAACTCATTATCACTATAATGAACATGTGTCTATCTCGCACCTTTATGCAAGTATTAAGAGGCTAGTTACAAATAGCTAATCCTGGCGACCAATGTTCTAGCATTTAATTTATTGAGGCAAGTAGATCAGGGATGTCAAGGTGGAACCAAGCATAAGCTATATGTATAGTGTAAATGGGTCTTTCTATGTACTAGGGTACCAGGGAGGATTCCCTACACTGGACAACTTGTTACAGATGTTGATAAGTCATTGATCATTTTTTAAATGTCATTACATGAAGATAGAAGGAGGCATCATAGCTATATTCAATAAAATTCATGAGTTGATTTAATACCTGTTTAACATACTATCATGGTTGGTGTCTTGACGTATTTGTCCAAAATCATGTGACATAAAATATTACTTTCTGTCCTTGCATTTATGGTAGTGTAAGTTGTCATTATATAATATATTACACAATCAGTTAAATTATACATTGAACTTGAACCCTGTTAGAATCCTGGATCTAGCTGTTGGACAGTTTGTTGTATAGAGATATCAGAAATGCAGTGTAACTACATAACATTTTGTGTCTCCTTATCTTATGGCGTGAAAACAGTTTTCATGGGCACACAAATCCAAAATGATGTATTTGATTGCAAAATCGAATGCTTCTAACTCGAAAGAGTCACCTTACCTTGATACTTAAAACCTAAATCGATATTGTCATTAACGTGGTTCTTCAATGATTATGCATAATACTTGTTGGATGCACATTTGGTGTCCAGCTGATTAGTTACGCCATGATATTTTCACACATCATCATCTGATCCAGAAGGCAATTTTCTGAATGACAGTCAAGTGATGAACAGCTGTAGTGATAGCGCATGCAAAGGTGTTGGCGAGGAATGTCCAGAATATTTTGGTGTCTCATTCCTTAAACTGGTGAAGACAGTTGTGCCTGGATCCACATTGGATCTAATATCTACATAGCCATGGGAAGTAGGGGTGCTGAGGGTGCTGAATCCCAAATAGACTCTTGGATGAGGGGGTAGGGAGGGAATAGGGAAATATAAAAAAAAATATTCCCAAAGTAGTGCACTGTTACAAGTCCTGTATTAGCAGACCAAATAGCTGTCTGCAGCTCTGGCAATGTTATTTTTTCTCCAGAAAAGTAGTGCGTTGGGCCTTTTTTACTGCTGTATTAGCAGATCAATTATACAATTGTATAACATTGAGGTCCTCGAAAATTAAAATGAAGTGCTTGAAAACGTCCCTGAAACTCCTTGAATTAGACTTGCCAGTGTCTGTATGAACCCTACTTAAAGGATGTATAGTCCTAGTCCTGTGTTGTTGTATAGGTGGAGTAATGGGCTAATTTGCATGTATTCCCTTTTATTCCTCTAAGTACACATGTGGAACTGCATGAAAATCCTTTTGATCTTGTTTCAAACCATTTAGAAATGTTAATCCCAATGTCA
Organism: Salvelinus sp. IW2-2015; assembly: GCF_002910315.2. Classification (NCBI taxonomy): domain Eukaryota; kingdom Metazoa; phylum Chordata; class Actinopteri; order Salmoniformes; family Salmonidae; genus Salvelinus; species Salvelinus sp. IW2-2015. The sequence goes on along the minus strand of NW_019942799.1, from coordinate 232,121 downwards.
CACATTGGCCCTATTATTTATAGAAAGACCCTAATAACAACTACCGATAGACCTACAGTCGTAGCCAAAAGTTTGGAGAACGACACAAATACAAATTTTCACAAAGTCTCCTGCCTCAGTTTGTATGATAGCAATTTGCATATACTCCAGAATGTTATGAAGAGTGATCAAATGAATTGCAATTAATTGCAGAGTCCCTCTTTGCCATGCAAATTAACTGAATCCCCCAAAAACATTTCCACTGCATTTCAGCCCTGCCTCAAAAGGACCAGTCAGTGATTATCTCGTTAACACAGGTGTGAGTGTTGACGAGGACAAGGCTGGAGATCACTCTGTAATGCTGATTGAGTTTGAATAACAGACTGGAAGCTTCAAAAGGAGGGTGGTGCTTGGAATCATTGTTCTTCCTCTTCCTGTCAACCATGGTTACCTGCAAGGAAACACGTGCCATCATCATTGCTTTACACAAAAAGGTCTTCACAGGCAAGGATATTGCTGCCAGTAAGATTGCACCTAAATCAACCCTTTATCAGATCATCAAGAACTTCAAGGAGAGCGGTTCAATTGTTGTGAAGAAGGCTTCAGGGCACCCAAAAAAGTCCAGCAAGTGCCAGGACCGTCTCCTAAAGTTGATTCAGCTGCGGGATCGGGGCACCACCAGTACAGAGCTTGCTCAGAAATGGCAGCAGGCAGGTGGGAGTGCATCTGCACACACAGTGAGGCGAAGACTTTTGGAGGATTGCCTGGTGTCAAGAAGGGCAGCAAAGAAGCCACTTCTCTCCAGGAAAAACATCAGGGACAGACTGATATTCTGCAAAAGGTACAGGGATTGGACTGCTGAGGACTGGGGTAACGTCATTTTCTCTGATGAATCCGCTTTCCGATTGTTTGGGGCATCTGGAAAAAAGCTTGTCCGGAGAAGACAAGGTGAGCGCTACCATCAGTCCTGTGTCATGCCAACAGTAAAGCATCCTAAGATCATTCATGTGTGGGGTTGCTTCTCAGCCAAGGGAGTGGGCTCACTCACAATTTTGCCTAAGAACACAGCCATGAATAAAGAATGGTACCAACACATCCTCCGAGAGCAACTTCTCCCAACCATCCAGGGACAGTTTGGTGACGAACAATGCCTTTTCCAGCATGATGGAGCACCTTGTCATAAGGCAAAAGTGATAACTAAGTGGCTCGGGGAACAAAACATCGATATTTTGGGTCCATGGCCAGGAAACTCCCCAGACCTTAATCCTATTGAGAACTTGTGGTCAATCCTCAAGAGGCGGGTGGACAAACAAAAACCCATAAATTCTGACAAACTCCAAGCATTGATTATGCAAGAATGGGCTGCCATCAGTCAGGATGTGGCCCAGAAGTGAATTGACAGCGTGCCAGGGTGGATTGCAGAGGTCTTGAAAAAGAAGAACACCGCAAATATTGACTCTTTGCATCAACTTCATGTAATTGTCAATAAAAGCCTTTGACACTTATGAAATGCTTGTGATTATACTTCAGTATTCCATAGTAACATCTGACAAAAATATCTAAAGACACTGAAGCAGCAAACTTTGTGGAAATTAATATTTGTGTCATTCTCAAAACTTTTCGCCACGACTGTACTAAATAGTAAATAAAATAATTCCTCTGTAAAATGTGGAATGCATTTACTCAATTCAACTAATAGGATGTATTAATCACTAACGAATTAACACTCAACTACAGTGTACATGAAATACATGTGACATTACAGAATAACACACTAACACCCCTTCAAATGAGTGGATTCAGCTATTTCAGCCACACCTGTTGCTGGCAGGTGTATAAAATCAAGCACGCAGCCATGCAATCTCCATAGCCTATATTGGCAGTAGAATGACCTTACTGAAGAGCTCTGTGACTTTCAACATGGAACCGTCATAGGATGCCACCTTTCCAACAAGTCGGTTCGTCAAATTTCTGCCCTGCTAGAGCTGCGCCGGTCAATTGTAAATGCTGTTATTGTGAATTGTAAACGTCTAGGAGCAACAACGGCTCAGCCGAGAAATGGTAGGCCACACAAGCTCACAGAACAGGACCGCCAAGTGCTGAAGTGCGTGGTGTGTAAAAATTGTCTGTCCTTGGTTGCAGCACTCACTACCGAGTTCCAAACTGCCTCTGGAAGGAATGTCAGCACAAGAACTGTTAGTCGGGAGCTTCATGAAATGGGTTTCCATGGCCGAGCAGCCGCACACAAGCCTAAGATCACCATGCGTAATGCCAAGCGTTGGCTAGAGCGGTGTAAAGCTCACCGCCATTGGACTCTGGAACAGTGGAAACGCGTTCTCTGGAGTGATGAATCACGCTTCAATACACATGATTTTTGAATGAGATGTTTGAGGAGCAGGTGTCCACATACTTTTGTTCATGTAGTGTAAGACTCAACATGGTTACACGTGTCTTCTGATCAAAATTATCTAAGAGAAAAAACTGTGTGTGTGATTGTGGGGTTTTGCTAGGCTTAGCGTGCTAAAATAACTATAAACTACAAGGATTTTACATGAATTAAAGTTTAAGCTACTGAGTCATGTAGGCCTGACAATTTGTCTTTGTTCTCAGGAGTAACAGTTCTCATAGCCTAACCATGAGGCCACAGCCTGATATATGTGTGTGTATGCAACAATGTACAAGGGCATAAGATATGAACAGCAGTGTGAAATGTGTGTGTGTTAAGAAGGGCGCTGTACTGTGTGACCGAAACTGTGCTAAGCTTAGAGAGGCACAGGAGGGGTGTAGAGGGAGGGGGGTGAATCAGGAGACTGCTGACTATGGTGTACAATAGACAATAATAGATACAGTGATCCCTCGCCACTTCGTGGTTCACTTATCGCGGATTCGCTATTTCGCGGATTTTCATAATGCATTTTTTTTTTTTTTTTGGTGCATTGTGCTCTGCATTCTGATTCGCTAAAAACTCACTCCCGCTTCTTGTATCAAAACATGCTACGAATTGTGCTATCATTTTGTCGTCTCGTGCAGTTATGTGTACGTACATAAAACAGCTTGGCAAATTTACATTAAGTTGGCCAAATTATCTTGTAATTTCGAACATCTCCTAAACCCATAATGTCGACGAAACGGCCTGGACCGACAAAAGCACCTGCGGATGGGCCCAAACGGCGGAAGATGCTACCTATCTCATTATAAGTAAACTTCTTGGACATGCTAAGGGAAGGTAAAGCTATGCAGCCCGTTGTCGACATACGGAATAATGAATCTTCCGTTCGTTACATAAAGAAGGAGGAAAAACATAAGGAGACAGCAGGAGTCATTTTATACGAATGCAAAGGTTGTAATGTCGCAACAAACCACTGGCGGATGGTAGGACGCATTAGCTTGGGATTTAATGCTTGCAGGGAAAAAACTAACCTGGTAAAACGTTATCTGCACCAAAGCGAGAATGCTGGTATGAAAACTTTGCTTATGACGGGAAGAGGAGGAGGATTCGGCCTCAGCAAGTGCTTGACACGGGGAAGAGGATGCCAGCCCCACAGCAAGTGCTCTGGACAAGTGCAAGCGCATTTATTTGCACAGCATAGGGCTGGTTTGGAAAAGTTTAAGAACGCTTTGGACTTAATAAATGTTATGTGCAACGGTGAGATGGGACGTCTGCGGATACCGCTGAAGGGCAGAAGCCTTCTGACAATAAATTCAATGGCGATCATTGAGGAGGGGAATATAAGACCGAACAAGTTTTTTAACATGGATGAGACTCTTGTTTTTGGAAACGAATGCCCTCCGCACCTTCATCATGCAGGAAGAAGCCACAGCCCCAGTTTAAAGTTCACAAAGACCGTTCTGACCCTGTATGTGCGGAATATTGCCGCAGGTTTCATGAATTAAACCGGGGCTGATTTACAGGTCTAAAAATCCCAGGGCGCTGAAAAACAAAATAATAAGGATGATATGCCTGTTTACTGGATGTACAATGCAAAGGCTTGGATGAAAAAGTGCTCAATCTGGATTGGTTCAAAAAACTGTTTCATCCGGAGGTCAATGTTTAGTGGAGGAAAGGGACTGACTTTAAAATTGCTTCTGTCCTTGACGCCGTTGAGGTGCACGGTAGGATTTTGTGCAATGATGGTGTGCAAATCGATTTTTGCCGCAAACACATCTGATTCAGCCATGTGACCAGGATCATCCGGCTTCATAGGCTCTTATACGCGCAACATGCACATCTTGTTGAAGTATGGACTGCGGATCAAGATTTTCTCATGAAGATACTGGAGTGGATACACCATCGGAATCGTGGTCCCCTAAAACTCAGGGGCCATTCAGAAATGAAAATCGGAATCTGAGGCTGCGGAAAAACTATGGCATAGGCGTGCAAAAGCACTCAGGAGGCGCTTGACGAGGTCTACCACTCTGCTAGACACTGTGAATCTGGCTAGAACAGATTGGAAGGAGACGGCTTTAATGACATGATCTGGGATGACTAAACGCCTATTGATGGATGACGACAGCGCTGAGATGCAAGCTGCAAATGAAAAAGCCACAAAGCGACGATGAATAGCGAAGAGGGAGATAGAGTGAACGAGAGATAGGAAGAAGGATACGCTTGGTCGGTGAGCAACATGGTGCGTGGCCAGCTGAACTTTAAGCGATACTGATGGAATGGGAACCTTGAATGAGTCTCGTTATTACAGTCTTCAACGTACGATGGTGGATGTCGGTGTATCATGATGGATCTTTTTGCAAGAAGAAAAAGAGGACACAGCTGCCATCACTATGTTCTTCCTCGTCCCGATAAAACACACTGCACCGCGGGCTTCAGAAGAAGAGAACACTGCAGAGCGCAGTCAGGATGCAGCGGCCCAGTCTGAAGAGCAGTGAAACGGCCTACACGTGAGTCACTGTATTTGTATACATGTAATAGTTGCTAATTGTAAAAAAAAAAAAAAAATCTATTTCGCGGATTTCACTTATCGCGGGTCATTTTCGGAACGTAACCCCCGCGATAAACGAGGGATTACTGTAAACTATACACACGAAGATCATCTGTGAGGTTCTGAATTATGCACTACAACCCAATACTATATGTGATTGTGATTGAATACTCAAATTGAATATTAGCAACTGTTGGCCTGGGCGCCTGGGTGTCTGTGTGTGTGTGCTGGAAGTAACAGTTAGCCCCAGATAAGTGTGTTGGGAGGCTGTGGTTAGCCTTGAGCGAGAACAGTGGGCTTTGTATACAGGTGCAAATAGCTCAGACAATGTTGCAGAGCTGTCTGACCTCAGTCTTTGGGGTGAGGGAGCGTAATCTACACAGCAACAGCGTCGGGACATCACATGCGCTAAGGGGCTAGGACTGGCTTAAGCGCCAACACCAACGATAGGCTGGGTGAGTCTAAACCACGCCCAGTCTCTACTCTGACAGGCCGGCTCGGAAGCGGGAACTATCTCTGTCATGAGTATATTATAATATCTTTGTCAGGAACAAGTGTCTTCTCTGTTTTCATCCTGCGTGATGTTACAGTGAACCCGTATATACGGAAATTGCATTTGCCATTTATTAACTTTTGAATTAAACAATTATTTTAACCAAGTTCAGGTGTGCTATTGTTCCTATCTCAGTTGAACCTTCGCAGCCGTAACAATTGGTGACCCCGACGTTGAACTGAGGGAACTTCGCTGGACAAGGCGCCAGCCTTTGGCCGAGACTGTCGCCAGACGGGGTCCTCTCACAAAAAGACCGGTCTACTAAAACAGGTAAGCAGATGCCTATTGTCTAAACTAAAAGTCTGCACATTGGCGTTAACCAAATTTATTTTGTGAGAAAACCTAGCTGGTGTAAGTTACTAAATTTTCGAACCATATGTTCATTTCAGTAAGATAAGGGTAAAACGATTTACGTATTATTTAATTACGTACTGCTTAATGGCGAATGCATTTTCAGTTGGCCAACAGAATAACAATGGAATGACTGTATGTGTATGAAGTGAAATTAAAAGCCTGAATGTGTGTATGTATGTATGTAAACTAGGGTTGTCTCATCAAATGTCTATAAGATTAGGGAAGTGAGTGAGGACAATGGCAACATAACCATCGTGAATGACGGAATATTGGAGATAAGATAAGTTCTAACAATTGAACGGCAATATACTGGGTTCACGGATTTTTATGTATTTACATGGTATGTTGGATATAAGATAAATTGTCGATTTATGTTTAAAGTGGACGGCAACACAGTCCAGGGAAAGGCAGAAGAATTGGAGATAAGATAAGTCTAGGTAGTCCCTCGACGGCAATTCACTGTATAAGACATGTTCCCTGTAACAAGTGAACGGCAATTACGCTGGAGATAAGATAAGTTGGGTTTTATGCGCATATGACCGAACGGCAGTGTTTTTGGAGATAAGATAAGTTCGCTGATTGAATAAGACGTGTTGGAGATAAGATAAGTCATACTGTATGTTTGTTCTGCTTTATGATTGAATTTTTATGTACGTATTGTGTCAGGCTGTTATAATAACAAAAAGTGAGGTCATGCATGTAGATTACATAGTCATATATACTTAAGTCACACATTAACCACATACTATAGTCTCACATTATTTGACACGGACACACTAGTCCCCGGGTAATAATAGATAAGAACAAAATAACGAAAAAATTAAGCAAAAAATAAATAACTAACTAATATGGCTCAAATCGAAAAAGTTGTTAAGACACTGAAATCCACTCTAGAAGTGAACGGAGGCAAAGAGGGAAAAGAATGGAAAAAGAGAGGGGAAAAGCTATACAGAGAAATGGACAGAAGAGGGCAGTATTGCCGCGCTCAACGGGCTCCCAGTCGACGGGGAGCCTGGTTGAATGCTGGTGACATAACGAAAAACTTAAAACCAAGTCGGAGTAGAGAGAATACAGATAATCCTCGCTGGGGGAAAGCTTGGACCTTTGAATTGTAATATTTTCTGGGAATTGTCTCGGTGCTGGAGTTTGCGAATACATACATTTATAATAATATGCTTGTTGGCGGGAAACTCAATTATTTCAGTGGCGTTGGTGGTTCAGCGGTAAAGTTTTTGCCTTCAACGCGGGAGAGAGGTTCGTATCTCAGCCCTGACATCGATAGACTAAAATTAATTCTGATGGTAATTAAAATACTTATAGGTTTTGCCCGGAAAGATACGGTTGTTAGTGTTTGTTCAAGATATGACCTGAACGTTTTAATAACTTGTTTAGGTTAAATTTAAAGACTAATGTTATTATTGTTATGGATTGGCTGACATGCGATATAAATTTAGCAAAGAACATGGTACGTTTAAATTTTAGGGTATAGAAAGTTGGGGAGTTCGGTTGGTTTTACTTTTTCGATAGAATTTAAAGCAGAACTCAATCTGAATAGGGGATATATCTTTGACAAGAGGCAGGTGGACTTGCTGCGTCAATACGTTGAATACACAAAAACGTTTCTCAAATTATGACAGAGAAAATTGGTTGTGTTATTTAGAAGGAAAAGGCGTGCATTATAGCTTTGAGTCACTTTTCAAAAGTGGCTAAAAGTTATTGGTTTTTGGTTAGGTAACACCAGGGAATTCGAACAAGAAGTAAACGTATTCTAAACATGATCTGTTTTCATTATGGGGAACAATGACCGGCCCGCAAACTGGTATGGCTGGCTGGGAGTGTTTTATTTTAAAGGGACAGTACACGTTTATCACAGTTGTGTGAGTGTAATGGCAGGGTATAAAGTATTTTGGGGAGAAAATTTGGAGAAAGACTGAATGAGTTACATGAAACATAGAGGAAATTTAAAACGAATGATTTGAGGGTATTATCATAATTATTAGGTTTTGTTTTAGTAGTAAACGTTTGGGTTAAGGGGATTTCCATGTTCCCAGAAACAAGATATCTTAAAGGGGTACACTCATATATGGAATATTAGGAGTTTTATTTTCTGAGTTTTAATTAGACAAGGGAATTTTTTATTTTTTATTTTTAAAGATAAGGGGTTCTTTAATAGGTCTAGACATGGTATGGAACACGAATGTAAGGGGGTGGTGTAACCTTTGACCAGTTTTCATTGCATTCCCAGGTGGTCTGATCAGCCACAGGGGGGGGCATGGAGATAATAAATTTGTGATCATCTGGGATACTAGTTTTGAGGTAAATTGATTATAATGGAGTTTATAGCTCTTGAACATAATTGTAGCTTGAACCACAGAGGAAAACATGGAATTGAGGTAGGACAAATTATGGGGAGCAGGGGAATNAATTGAGGTAGGACAAATTATGGGGAGCAGGGGAATAACCTCTAGGGAGAAAGAGGAAGTGGTTCAGGATTCTGTTTTTAAACATTGGCTATGAAGGTTTTGAATTGGCTATTATTGATTTGGTATTACAACAGAAAAAATCCCATTTGTCATCGATAATAAATGGGGGGAGATATGATACATTGAGGGTTGAACAGGAGATATTTTAAGCCAATAGGGCAGGAAAATACATAAACATTAAAATCATTAATGAAAATAAATAAGTTTCAGTTCTTAGGAGTGGTAATTTACTGTTGATAAGGTATCCACACTGTAAAACATATATTAATTATTGATAGTGGACTCTTGGGGGAGAGAGCTTATTAGTAAAGAAAGGATTTGATATGGTTAGCATTTGTTTTGGCCATTAGAAGATTTTTATTTAAATAGTATTAAAATTGACAGGGGTATATGACATATGTGATGATTTAGGATTATTGATAGGATGGAGATAGGTTGATTAAGGTTATGTAAGGACTTTAGAAATTGCCACCATCGACATGTTTTTTTTGTTTTGTAATTCCATGGGTTCAGATAACAGTAAGACACTTAGTTAATGTTTGGGACCAAGCTACAGACAGATAAGGGAAAGGGCAGACAGAGGAGCCCTCCCCGCACTCCTGAGACCTTGAAGGTTTGAGAGCAGAGGGGGGAGTTTTGGAAGGGGCGCCAGGACAGCGATAACAGAATGAGTAGATAACAGTTACTGAATGGAGACAATAGGGAGAATTGGACATGTGGAAAATGAAAGGGGCGCTCCTACCTGATAATGTAGAACATAAGAATATTTTACTAATCTGACCTAAGTCATTATTTAGAATAGGTAAGGTTGTTACCTGGGCGGAGCCAGGTATCAAAAGGGGGATGGGTACATTGTGGTC
>NW_019942799.1:205355-217434 GCF_002910315.2 Salvelinus sp. IW2-2015 | reverse complement strand
TCTCTGGCTGATGATGTGTTCTCTGGGAGAGGGTGGGGCTTTACAGGACTGTTGGTCGTACTGAGCTATCTAATTGGGATACGATGGGGATGGTTACCRTCACAGTRCTGCSAGRRCCACCACCAGTTCMAACAGGCCAGGTTCAGCCGGMCTCCTCCACCACTTCAAGACYAAGTCCCACRCCATCACCTAAGCTCTCCAATCCGGTASAGGTAATAAATGTGAATGACATCTCAGATAGTGACCAATTGGGGACTGAAACTGGTTATGAGGGAAGGGAGAATATGTKGTTGGCCTATATGAGGTATACAGCCAAAAAACTTCATAGAAAGGACTGTGTCGTATGTGGACATGCCAGACCTATTCTGGCTACACACYTATTTGCCCTAAGCAATGGGGAAGGTTGGATGTGCATATTGGAAAGTTTCTATCATAATAAGCCAAATTCAACCCTGTGTAAAACTCTGAGTCTTGTGTTCCCAGAAGTCCCTCCCCAGAAGGCACCATGGGGGGTTAAGGCGTATGGGGGAAATTACAGCTGTATCACTGGTACAGGTAGGGGTATAGACTATGGGAGGCTCCCTACTGCTGACTGCATCACTAATGTTACCATTAATGCCACCTGGCCCGTTGAAGGGCTGAACCAAACTAGAGGTGTTGCTGATGTATGGTGGATGTGTGGACCTGCCAGGCGGTTGACCCCCATTTTGAAAGGAGACTGGCAGGGCACATGTGCTTTGGCCAGTCTGATAACACCATTGACTATTATTAAGGTTACAGCTAACCAACTCCTGGGGGCTGCACATGACACAGAGGCTCGGGACCAACCCAGGAGACGGCAGAAACGTGACGCTTCTTGGTCCGAGGGTACAGATAACATCCACACCAACCTGTTGGGGTTCCCTGTAGGGGTCCCCCACGAATTCCAGACATTAAACAGGAATGATGGCCTGTGGTATTTGTTGCCCATTATTGGCCCAGCTATTGTTGATGCTAAGCAAACTGCCTRGATCAACTCACACCGCACTTAAGGGGATGGCTGAACAATTGGATGCCACCTCTCGAACCGCTAGACAAAATAGGCTAGCACTAGACATGTTTCTGGCCAACCAGGGAGGTGTTTGTACAAKGTTTGGAGAACAATGTTGCACGTATATCCCTAACAATACCAGTCCGGATGGGAGCATTTCAAAAGCTCTGAGCGGGCTGGAAAAGTTATCTGTGGAGATGAAGGGTCTTGCAGGTGTGGAGGAGAGTGGACTGTTCTCCTGGCTGGGTGGTTGGTTTGGTGAGTACACTGCATTGATGGTTACTGGATTTCTGACCCTAATAATTGTATTTGCTATGTTAATGTGTTGCGCTGCTTGCATTTTACCCTGTGCTAAGAAATCTATTGCAGACGCTGCCAAGGCCTCTGGCATGATGCCCCTGCTTACAGCCAGCAGGGAGGATACTGAAGCAAACTATCGTGAACAGATGGGGTTAATTGAGGATGACCCATGGTTTGCTGTAAAAGAGGTCTATGAATAAAACTGTTCTCCCTAAGAAGGTTATAAGTTCCTGGGTGGCAACGAGCCCACCTAGCATGTGGAAAAGGGATGGAATGTGTTAATGGTTGTGACACCTTTCAGGTGTCAAAAGGGGGATTGTGGGGTTTTGCTAGGCTTAGCGTGCTAAAATAACTATAAACTAGAAGGATTTTACATTAATTCAAGTTTAAGCTACTGACTCATGTAGGCCTGACAATTTGTCTTTGTTCTCAGGAGTAACAGTTCTCATAGCCTAACCATGAGGCCACAGCCTGAAATATGTGTGTGTATGCAACAATGTACAAGGGCATGTACAACTGTGATTTATACCTGAAATATGCAAATTTTTCTAAAAAAACATATCCTATACCATAAATATGTTATCAGACTGTCATCTTATGAAGTTGTTTCTTGGTTAGTGGCTATATATATCTTTATTTAGTCGAATTAGTGATAGCTACAGGAACAAGTGTCTTCTCTGTTTTCATCCTGCGTGATGTTACAGTGAACCCGTATATACGGAAATTGCATTTGCCATTTATTAACTTTTGAATTAAACAATTATTTTAACCAAGTTCAGGTGTGCTATTGTTCCTATCTCAGTTGAACCTTCGCAGCCTTATGCATACAAAACAGGAGTTTGCTAACAAAGTATGAACAAATCACTGTCCTTACAACCAAAGTCAAGCAGAAACTCAAGCCAAAGCCTGAATTAACATTTCTTTGCCGTTTGCTAGTTTAACTTTTACTTGGTACTCATCCCGGATCCGGAGCACCCCCCACAGTAAAAAAGCTGACTAGCATAGCCTAGCATAGCGTCACAAGTAAATACAAGCCATCCTAAATATCATTAAATCACAAGTCCAAGACACCAGATGAAAGATACAGATCTTGTGAATCCAGCCATCATTTTGATTTTTAAATGTTTTAACAGGGAAGACACAATAATGTAACTCTATTAGCTAACCACGTAGCAAAAGACACCACTTTTTACTCCACCAGTTTTTACTCCATCAGTAGCTATCACATAATTCGGACTTAATAAAGATATATATACCACTAACCAAGAAACAACTTCATAAGATGACAGTCTGATAACATATTTATGTATAAGGATATGTTTTTTTAGAAAAATGTGCATTTTTCAGGTATAAATCACAGTTGTTACATTGCACAGCTGCAATCATGAAATAGCGTTGGAAGCAGCCAGAATAATACAGAGACCGACGTCAATTACCAAAATACTCATCCTAAAACATTTCTGAAAAATACACAGCCTACAGCAATGAAGACAAAGATCTTGTGAATCCAGACAATATTTCAGATTTTCTAAGTGTTTTTACAGGGAAGACACAATATGTAAATCTATTAGCTATCCACGATAGCAAAAGACACACTTTTTTTTCTCCACCCATTTTTTTCCTGCATCAGTAGCTATCACTAAATTCGACTAAATAAAGATATATATAGCCACTAACCAAGAAACAACCTTCATAAGATGACAGTCTGATAACATATTTATGGTATAGGATATTTTTTTTAGAAAAATGTGCATATTTCAGGTATAATCACAGTTGTACATTGCAGCTGCAATCTGAAATAGCGTTGGAAGCAGCTGGAATAATTACAGAGACCGACGTCAATTACCAAAATACTCATCCAAAACATTTCAGAAAATACACAGCCTACAGCAATCGAAAGACCAGATCTTGTGAATCCAGACAATATTTCAGATTTTCTAAGTGTTTTACAGCGAAAACACAATATATCGTATAAGCATACCACATGAGCTAACATCAACCAGCATTAAATCAAGGCAAAAGGGGCGATAACGTTATCCCACCAAAATATATTAATTTTTCACTAACCTCCTCAGAATTCTTCAGATGACAGTCCTGTAACATCATATTACACAATGCATATAGAGTTTTTCGAAAATGTGCATATTTAGCATCACAAATCGTGGTTATGCAATGTAATCTGTCAAAACATGGCATGCATTCTGGCCGGCGCCATCTTGGAAAGGCACCTATGTTTACGATATTTATCGATTAGATTGACTAAAAAATACAGGTTGGACAGCTAATGAAAGATGCAGTTGGTTATTAATGCAACCGCTGATTAGATTTTAAAATTTACGTTACTAGACATACATTGTGAGTTACAGCCAGACTAGTGCCGCAAAAAATGGCTGACAACTGCGTTTACATTTTCCACATAAATACGGAAATAAAAATCATAAATAACTCTTACTTTTGGACGAGCTCCATCAGTATCTTGGGCATAGTGTCCTTTGTCCAAAGAATCGTTGCTTGTTGTAAAACGACCTCCTCAACTTCGGACTAGCAGCTAACGATAGCTACACGGCAACACACATGCCCAAATCCTCAAACGCAATACTAGGAAATTCAGAAAAATTAGCAATATACTCGCATAAACTGATATAAATCGGTTTCAAATAACTTCGTTATGATGTTTCTAACACCTATATCGAATTAAATCACAGACGGATATATCTTTGATCAATAACGAGAGCTTTTGAGCATGCGATTCTGATGTCCTCCCTTGCGTCCTGGCAAGCATCGAAAAGAAGGGACATCTCACTCCATTCCCTTTTATAAACTCTGACAAACACGTAGAGACACCATTCCACTTCTCATTGGTTACTGACATCCAGGGGAAGGCGGGTGCAGTTCATGTCAAGCCATAGGGCACACACAGAGTTTTAAACTGATCCGAGACTATTTTTCAGAGCTTCGCATGTCCTGTCATGAGTTTCGCTGTAGAAAGAGTTCTGGTTCACCCACAGACATAATTCAAACGGTTTTAGAAACTAGAGATTGTTTTCTATCCAATAGTAATAATAATATGCATATTGTACGAGCAAGAATTGAGTACGAGGCAGTTTAATTTGGAAATGTAAAAAAAATAATAATGCTAACAGCTCCCCCTATTGACAAAAGGTTTAAAGAAGATAGGAAAACACACCAAGATTCTAATCTAATCAATTCAATTTAAATGACAGGTGCGCACCCCTGTCGCTCAGGCTTTGAACTATCCGCTGTCCAATGAACAGAATAACACAGTTTCCCTGTAACACAACCTGGTCTCAGAACATTTTGTATTTTTCTGTAAGTAAATCCAAGACACATTTAGTATGATATTTTACGTTTCGTATGGTATGTATTAATTTGTGGATGTCCATCATCCATTTTGTATGATATGTTATACATTACAATTTGTATATGTTATGAAATGCAATTAATACAGTATATAAGTGTTAAAGGAATTTTGATTCCTGTTTATTAACCAATTCAATTAAAACACTCTGCCCATAAATAAGAATTTGTAAGATAATTATTTGCATAAAATGGACAGATACCAGTCTTAAAATCAATCAATAGCGTTTATTCTCGAGAGTACTGATCATAATACATTTTACATCAGGTTATATAATAAGAATGATGTCATAGGTTTTAATGTCCAACCTCCTCTCGGATACAATGGCAATACAGTTCGAGTTCTCATTACTGTCTGCCACCTGTTCAACTATCTACAACCAACTCAAGGTCTTTCCCCTCCCTGGGTAGAGACATCATTCTAGCCTGTCTGAAGATAAACCCATTCTTTCTAACAAGGAACACATAACATTCAACATTTATGAGTTATAATTCTAAATCAAATGTATACATATTTTAGTCATTAAACACAAAAATCCCGTAACAATAAGAAATTGCAATTCGTACAATATATTACAATATGTTAGGAATTCGCAAAATGTACAATATGTTACGAATGTGAAAAAACGTATCATAGGTTACGAATCCAATTTGTTGTGGCTAACGTTAGCTAGGTGGCTAATACTAATGTTAGCTAACTGGCTAACGTTAGCTAGGTTAGGAGTTAGGTTAAAGAGTTAAGGTTAGGGTTAAGGAAAGGTTTAGCTAAAAGGGTTAAGGGAAGGGTTCGCTAACATGCCAAGTAGTTACAAAGTCGCTAAAAATAAGTAAGTAGTTGAAAAATTGCTGATTAGCTAGAATGCTAAAGCTGTCCATGATGAGATTCATACACAAAACCTTTGGGTTGCTAGACTTTTGCGTAATATGCCTACTTATCCACTCCAAGTAAACAGCAAAGTGGGTCAATTTCCGCAACAACTACGAGCGTTGAAGCATAGGCAACATTTCTCTGCCAGTTTGGTTCCATTGCTACCACACTGTAACAGCATGAAGCAAACCCATTCACATGCTCAGATACTGTATGTGACTGTGTGAGAGCGAAGTCTTGCATTTCAATATCTGTGGTGCTGCTCGAGGCAATGCCATTTACCTGAGTCTACCTTTAACCTCTTATGGCTCAAAAATCAGCAGTGAGTATCAGCAGTGGAAAGAGGTGGCCATTTCAAACGGCCTCGTACTCAATTCTTGCTCGTACAATATGCATATTATTATTACCTTTGGATAGAAAACACCTTCTAGTTTCTAAAACAGGTTTAATTATTTCTCTAAGTGAAACATAACTCTTTTTACAGCCCATTTTCTGTAAAAAGTGACATTTCCAAGAAGCTATGTCTCTCTTCAAGATACTCTCTATAAAAGGCCTTGGCACTTAGGACTGTAGAAACACGTCACACATCTTCCCCTGGTTGTCATGCGGAAGTGAGAGAAAAAATGACTTGATTATCTCTGTCAGGGACTGAAAAGAACATCTTTGAGTGAGAAGTGCGCACTTAATTTTTTTTTCTGGGCGCGAAGTAGGAACTGGACTGCGCTCCTGGAAAACACTCGTTATAGGTGAATATGACCTCCAGCTTCGATTTTCTTTGATACATGTCACAATATCATCCTAAAGTATGTTTTTTCAATATACTTTAATTATATTATTGAAATTTATTCTGGACTTTAGACGTGATGCGACGCAAGAATTTTGTCAAGACGGAGAGGTTAGCACGGCATGGCCAGTGTGCCATGCTAATTCAAGAGGGACATCGTTCGTTCTAGGTCCAAATGAACACGGTTCTGAACAAAGGACCCTTTGGAGAACATTCTGATGGAAAATCAACAAAGATAAGGACCCAATTTGGGATGCTTTTTCATATATCTGTCGAACTGTGCTATCGCTAGCGTTTGACTAGAATCAATGCTGCTGTGTGTTAGCTATTGTAGTAAGCTAATATAACGATATATTGTGTTTTCGCTGTAAAACACTTCAGAAATCGGAAATATTTTCTGTATTCACAAGATCTTTCTCTTTCATTAGCTATCCACCATATATTTTTCTGAAATCTTTTCTGATGTGAAATTAGTAGTTGACGTTGGTGTCTGTTTTCTCTGGCTACTGCCGTGCGATTTCTGACTGTAGCTATGATGGTGGCTAAGATGGTAGCAGTAATGTAAAACTGATTTATAGCTAAAATATTCAACTTTTTCGAACAAAACATAGATTTTATTGTGTAACATGTTATAGACTGTCATCTGAGTAGTTTTTCAGTTTTATTGTTAGTTATTTAGGTTGTGGTTTAGTTAGGTTTAGGTTAGGCTTGTGCATGCTAATGCATGCTACCTTGCTGTGAAAAATGTCTGTCCTGTCTTTTGTATTTGGTGGTGAGCTAACATAAATATATGTGGTGTTTTCGCTGTAAAACACTTCAGAAATCGGAAATATTGTCTGTATTCACAAGATCTTTGTCTTTCATTAGCTATCCACCGTATATTTCTCTGAAATGTTTTCTGATGTGTAATAAGGTAGTTGACGTTGGTGTCTGTATTTTCTCTGGCTACTCCCGTGCGATTTCTTACTGTAGCTATGATGGTAGCAGTAATGTAAAACTGATTTATAGCTAAAATATGCATTTTTTTTGAACAAAACATAGATTATTGTGTAACATGTTATAGGACTGTCATCTGAGGGTAGTTTTTTCTAGGTTATTTAGGTTGGTTTTAGGTTAGTTAGGTTGGCTTGTGCATGCTACTTCATCCTACTTGTGCTGTGAAAAATGTCTGTCCTCTTTTTTATTTGGTGGTGAGCTAACATAAATATATGTGGTGTTTTCTCTGTAAAACATTTAAAAAATCGGACATGTTGGCTGGATTGACAAGATGTTTATCTTTCAAATGCTGTATTGGACTTGTTAATGTGTGAAAGTTAAATATTTTACAAAAATAGATTTTGAATTTCGCGCCCTGCACTTGAAGTGGCTGTTGTCATATTACGCCCGGTGCCGGGCTTGCAGCCTGAAGAAGTTTTTAAGTATACTTTTTCCACCTGCAGGCACACTAATGATATGGTCCTTTTGAAATACTTAAAACACAGAAATAGATTACCCCTCAGTTTTTAAAAATCCTTTTAGGGGGTAGATCAGCTTTAATGTTGCAGATAGGGTTGTAGCTTCCATCAATGTAATTTCCTGCATAATTTCCAATCCCCCATATATTTTTTTGTAAATATACAGTGCCTTCGGAAAGTATTCAGACTCCTTGACTTTTTCCACATTTTGTTAGGTTACAGCCTTCTTCTAAAATTGATAAATAGTTTTCCCCCTCATCAATCTACACACAATACCCCATAATGACAAAGCAAAAACAGGTTGAGAAATGTTTGCTAATTTATAAAAAATGAAAAAATATAATATCACATTCACATAAGTATCCAGACCCTTTACTCAGTACTTTATTGAAGCACCTTTGGCAGTGATTACAGCATCTTCTTGGGTAGGACGCTACAAGCTTGGCATAGCTGTATATGGGGAGTTTCTGCCATTCTTCTCTGCAGATTCTCTCAAGCTCTGTCAGGTTGGATGGGGAGCGTTGCTGCACAGCTACATTCAGGTCTCTCCAGAGATGTTTGATCGGGTTCAAGTCCGGGCTCTGGCTGGGCCACTCAAGAACATTCAAAGACTTGTCCCGAAGCCACTCCTGCGATGTCTTGGCTGTGTGCTTAGGGTCGTTGTCCTGTTGGACGGGGAACCTTGCCCCAGTCTGAGGTCCTGAGCACTCTGGAGCAGGTTTTCATCAAGGATCTCTTTGTACTTTTCTCCGTTCATCTTTGCCTCGATCCTGACAAGTCTCCCTGCCACTGAAAAACATCCCCACAGCATGATGCTGCCACCATCATGCTTCGACGTACGGATGGTTCCAGGTTTCTTCCAGACGTGACGCTTGGCATTCAGGCCAAAAAGTTCAATCTTGGTTTCAGACCAGAGAATCTTGTGTATATACAGTACCAGTCAAAAGTTTGGACACCTACTCTTTCCAGTGTTTTTCTAGAATTTTTTAAATAGTGAAGACATCAAAACTATGAAATAACACATGGAATCATGTAGTAACCAAAAAAGTGTTAAACTATTAATATTTTTTATAAATGAAGAATAATCATGGATTAAGGTTCCACAATATGTCTCATATTTCTAATGTCAGTTAGCCTACCACTGACTCAGTGTTTACAATTATAAAGCGTTTAATATAGATTTCATAAGTGGCAGATATAAAAAAAAGTGGCTGGTAGAAATGAAAGAGATGAATTATCCTGCGTTGGTGTCTTATCAACAAAGTGAAACAAACAACTTAAAAAAGCCCCCCAAAATGTTCTAATTCTTTGAGCCAATTTATTTTAACTTCATTGTCATTTGGTGATGGAAACTGTACTATCTCTGACAGGAACATTCTGATTTAGTTTATGGTCGAAGCACTCCAATTTAAGCCAATCATTAAGTTGGTTCTGGTTGTACTTACAACCACGAACGGCACATGTTGTCCCCGAGCTCCGTAACATTTCATCATCTAGCGAGTGAATATCTTATTATTGCTTATCCCAGTTGGCTTCTAAAATCTACTCAGTACTTCGCTACTTCTGCCGGAAATGCCACCCATAATCGTTTCCCCAGTAACCTCCCCAGGAAACCTGTGGATACATTTTACGAACACAATCTATTTTACAATAGTTATCTTTTGTTTCTTTTTACTTCTATCCTTCCGCTACACTCAACCCCTCCCATCTACAGTTGAAGTCGGAAGTTTACATACACTTATGTTGGAGTCATTCAAACTCGTTTTTCAACCACTCCACAAATCTCTTGTTAACAAACTATAGTTTTGGCAAGTCGGTTAGGACATCTACTTTGTGTATGACACAAGTCATTTTTCCAACAATTGTTTACAGACAGATTATTTCACTGTATCACAATTCCAGTAGGTCAGAAGTTTACATACACTAAATTGACTGTGCCTTTAAACAGCTTGGAAAAGTCCAGAAAATGATGTCGTGGCTTTAGAAGCTTCTGATAGGCTAATTTACATAATATGAGTCAATTGGAGGTGTACCTGTGGATGTATTTCAAGGCCTACCTTTAAACTCAGTGCCTCTTTGCTTGACGTCATGGGAAACTCAAAAGAAAACAGCCAAACTCTCAGGTTCATCCTTGGGAGCAATTTCCAAATGCCTGAAGGTACCACGTTCATCTGTACAAACAATAGTACGCAAGTATAAACACCATGGGACCACGCAGCCATCATATCGCTCAGGAAGGAGACGCGTTCTGTCTCCTAGAGATGAACGTACTTTGGTGCGAAAGTGCAAATCAATCCCAGAACAGCAGCAAAGGACCTTGTGAAGATGCTGGAGGATACAGGTTCAAAAGTATCTATGTCCACAGTAAACGAGTCCTATATCGACATAACCTGAAAGGCCGCTCAGCAAGGAAGAACCCACTGCTCCAAAACCGCCATAAAAAAGCCAGACTACAGTTTGCAACTGCACATGGGGACAAATATCGTACTTTTTGGAGAAATGTCCTCTGGTCTGATGAAACAAAAATAGAACTGTTTGGCCATAATGACCATCGTTATGTTTGGAGGAAACGGGGAGGCTTGCAAGCCGAAGAACACCATCCCAACCGTGAAGCACGGGTGTGGCAGCATCATGCTGTGGGGGTGCTTTGCAGCAGGAGGAACTGGTGCACTTCATAAAATAAATAGCATCATGAGGAAGGACTTATGTGGATATATTGAAGCAACATCAAGACATCAGTCAGGAAGTTAAAGCTTGGTCGCAAATGGGTCTTCCAAATGGACAATGACCCCAAGCATATTTCCAAAGTTGTGGCAAAATGGCTTAAGGACAACAAAGTCAAGGTATTGGAGTGGCCATCACAAAGCCCTGACCTCAATCCTATAGAAAATGTGTGGGCAGAACTGAAAAAGCCTTTGCGAGCAACGATTCCTACAAACCTGACTCAGTTACACCAGCACTGTCAAGATGAATGGGCCACAATTCACCCAACTTATTGTGGGAAGCTTGTGGAAGGCTACCCGAAAAGTTTGACCCAAGTTAAACAATTTAAAGCAGGGGTGTCAAAGTCAAATGGACGGAGGGCCAAATAAAAAATTTAGCTACAAGCCGAGGGCCGGACTGTTCGAATGTTCATTGAAAAATTTTTAAATGACGCATATAGTCTAGTGAACCTAATTGAACCTACTGAAAACCTAACAAATATATTCCAATATGATCAGATAAATAAAGCAATATTTTCTTATGGCTCTGTCAGTAATCTTTAATTTTCAACAGACACAAAAGACAAATTTCCTTTATATAAAAATCCCCATAACATGAACATTAAATGAAAGAAACCGGTATTCAAGGCACCATCAGTAGCCTATATTTTCTATTTTAGCAAAAGTTGGGGCTAAATTTACTTCAAAGAAAAAAACAATAATAGCAATTTTCTATCATCCACTCAACTGAAATATTTTTAAAATATAATTGGATTGAAATACAATAAAATAAAGTGCAAAAATCTATTAATCAAAAACAACACTTTGTTTAAGGAGAAGTAACATGCAGTAAAACAAATATTAAACTTTAACTTTTAAACTTGAACTGAGTAAAAACTCTAAATATGTGATTGCACAGTAATGTTCACTTGTTTGAGGTTGAGGGTGATACTTGGTGGTGTCCCATCTTTTCCACAAGTTCATCAATGTTCGGGTAAGGCTCTGAGCTGAGGAAATCCTCAGAATTGAGTGGAGGTGTTCAGCAGTAAGTCGACTTCTGTGTGATGTTTTGTTCAGGTTCATCAAAGAAAACAGTTGTTCCACACAGGTATGTGCTGCCAAACATAGACAACGTTTGAGCAGCCTGGATGCGCAGCTGGGGCATTGTGTCGGGGAGGAAACGGGCGAACTCCGCAGCACCCACTGCCGCATATTTTGCCCTCAGTGCATCATTGCATTGGAGGTCAATCAACTCCATTGGAGGTTTGGTGGTGAGCTTTCCACGTCAACAGCAAATGGGTTACCGAGCAGTTCCAACCTGCTTTTTTGTGCTTCAAAGTCAGCAAATCGGCGTCGAAAGTCAGCGGCAAGCATACCTATTTTATCAGCCAACTGTGCGCTCGGGAACGCACTGGTAGAGAGCTTCTCTTTCATGGTCTGGCAGCTGGAAAGTGGCTCAAATTTTCTTTCCGCATCTGCGTCTCCCACAGAGTCAGTTTGGTTTTAAATGCCTTCACTGTACTGTACATATCAAGAGATGACATGATCCCGACCCTGCAGCTA
>NW_019942799.1:194452-205186 GCF_002910315.2 Salvelinus sp. IW2-2015 | reverse complement strand
GCCCCACCCCCCCCCAGAGCCACCTTCCAAGGCTTTACCGCACAACGCTTCCTGGTGTATGATACAATGATAAGCTGTCAGCTCACCTGTCGCGTTTCCTCTTGCATCTTTCCCGTACTTCGCCACCAGTCCGCTCCTGGTCCACACATCGCAGGTGCTCCGTCGGTTGTCAAACCACAAGTTTTTCCCAAGGCAGCTCCATCTCATTTACACATCTTGACACCTCTTCATACAAATCATTGCCCCGTAGTTGTGCCATGCATAGGACGTAAAGCAAAAACTCCTCTGTCACGCTGAGCTGGAGTCCACTCCCGCGATTGAAAATTGACAACTGGGCAATGTCAGAAATGTCGGTGCTCTCATCCACAGCCAAGGAATATGCAAATGAAATCTTTTCCCTTTTCACAAGCTGCTCTTTAGATTGCATGGACAACTGTGTCTACTCTCTCAGCAATGGTGTTTCTGCTCAGACTCACATTTAAAAAGAGTTGCCTTTTTCTGGGCAAACTGTCGTCACAAACTTAATCATGCAGTTTTTGATGAAATCCCCCTCCGTAAATGCCGGGCTGGATTTAGCGATCTCTTATGCCAAAATAAAACTGCTTGACAGCAGCCTGGCCTTGTGAATTTGGCTTTTTTGAACAGAGCCTGTCGAGATTTGAGGCCTCGTTTTAATTCCTCTGCCTTTTGTAGCCTTTGTTCCATGTCAATTCTTTTTTTTGTCGCGTGTTTCGTTCATAATGTCGTCTCAGATTATACTCTTTCAGTACCGCCACACTTTCTCCACACAGAAGACCACAGGTTTTCCAGCTACCCCCGTGAACATATACTCCGACTCCCACCTTCACCTTGTTTGAAACCCCCGGTTCTCAGTGTCCACCTTCCGTTTTGCCATTTTTGATGGGTATCTGAAAGTTAATTTTACTGTGATGCTGACGACTGCTGTGCCAATAAATATTGAAATGAAGCAGCCTACTGCTCGGTGCGTCACCGTTGCATTGTGGGAAATGTAGTATTGGTGCGTGTAAAAGATCTGCGGGCTGCCGGCTTGCTGCGGTCTGCGGGCCGGTTCTAATAATAAATCAAGATCATCCCAGGGGCCGTAAAAAACCTTCTCGCGGGCCGGATGTGGCCCGCGGGCCTTGACTCTGACATATGTGATTTAAAGGCAATGCTACCAAATACTAATTGAGTGTATGTAAACTTCTGACCCACTGGGAATGTGATGAAAGAAATAAAAGCTCACGTAAATAATTCTCTACTAGTATTCTGACATTTCACATTCTTAAAATAAAGTGGTGATCCTAACTGACCCAAGACAGGGAATAATTTT
The DNA here is from genome assembly GCF_002910315.2 of Salvelinus sp. IW2-2015. Taxonomy (NCBI): domain Eukaryota; kingdom Metazoa; phylum Chordata; class Actinopteri; order Salmoniformes; family Salmonidae; genus Salvelinus; species Salvelinus sp. IW2-2015. The sequence goes on along the minus strand of NW_019942799.1, from coordinate 203,853 downwards.
TACGAGGATTAAATGTCAGGAATTGTGAAAAACAGAGTTTAAATGTATTTGGCTAAGGTGTATGTAAACTTCTGACTTCAACTGTATTTCTGAATACCATCCTGTTTGATTTCTATTTGCCATATATTTTTTTAACTCTACTGTTCCACAAAAGTTCTGAACCTATATACATTTTACAGACACAGTATATTTTACATTAGTTATCTTGTTGTTAGTCCCACCCTTCAGCTCCACTTAACTCCTCCCATCTATCTTTTAACACCATCCATATTGGATTTCTACTTGCCATATTTTTCAACTGTACTGTGATATTTTACAAAGGTTCTGAACCGTTCTATTCTCATAGTTTCTACAGATTGTAAATGAAAGTTAACATCTTTTGCTGGAAGTTTTATTATTCATTGATTGACTAGGACTTTTTAAAATCACCGAACAGTGCTATCTGCAGAGTTAGCTCCAGGTAAATATTGCAATTCTTCAGCCATTGCTGGACTTTGGTAGTTTAAACTGCAATCGGTGACATTGGTCCCATAGCCACCAATGTGATAGCAGCTGGGTCTTGTCTGCTGAGTTCATTGATTGTATATGAACCAGAAAAAAAAAATTGTGAGTGGATGTCTCGCTTCCATCTCTGACTACTCCTTCCTCCTTCCTTCGATTAGTAGTCCTGCTTGCTCCAGTGCTTTATCTACATTAGGCACCAGTTGTCTCTCGTAGTCCCAGACTCTCTTGTCTTCATGCAGCTCCTCCTTGGTCAGTTCTCCTCGTAGGGGAACTCTGACATGGATGATACGACACATGTTAGGAAGAACCTTCACCGTCTGCCCGAAGTTACGCAGCACAGAGTGGACCGACGTCTGCTCCACTGCCCTGGGGTCAGAGACAGAGAAGGGTTGTTAGACAGAGCCTCTATTCTATCCTTTCCTGGGTCTTACTTTCATCTTGTAGGGGTGGTAGGTTCTAACCAGAGCCCTATACTACAAACTCTGAGTTCAACCACTTACATAAATGTGGCTCACCTTTTAGCCAGGTACATTTCTGGGCAGGCTAAATCAGGGCTAACTCTACTCATCCTGAATGAAATATCTGAGCCGTGAGTTGAGGACCATTGAGATCAGGTTCCCATCATCCCTTTCATTTGAGGAGGACCACTGATTAAATATTATATTAAATCAAATGTTTTTTCTGTGTCATTTTTTGTTGTTGTTATATTACAATATTAAATACACATTTAGTAATGACAGGATGCATTTGAAACTTCACGCAGAGTATAACTTTTGTATGACTTTATATAATTATTTTATCTATGGGAGTGGGGAGAAAAGTTGCTTGTGCATTGATAAACACACCAAAGACGGCATTAACTAAACGTAATAAAAGTAAGACGGCACTTCTTATGACCTTTTTCACACCATAACCTGCAGAATTTGCAAGGTAGCTTTTATTTCATGTTAAAAATGTAATGTAGCGCAGACTCGCCCATGGATTTATGTTTCAGCATCGTCTCAATGAAGAGTTCGGAGCTCAACTAGCCACGTGCGACATGCATGCGCAGTTATAAGTCTGCCTGAGTGAGCAGCAGGAGGACAAGCAATATCCAACGTCGTAATAGGGATGAAGCCTGACCTGGAATGTGAACCTAACTGAAGCTGACTAGCGTTAGAAAACCCTGAGTATATCTAGCTAGCTTCTTAGTATACTACTCTGGGCCATACTATCATCTTGGAGGGGTGGTAGGTTCGAACCTGGGCCGTACTATCATCTTGGAGGGGTGGGAGATGCGATAGTCTGGCTCCTCTCTGTAGATGTGCTCCATGATGTTGATCCCTGGAACATTTCTCCAGCGGGGCCGTTCAAACCTTCCACTGGGCTCAAACTGGGACTTAGGGAAGATGTGGTTCTCTATGAGGAACACTTCGGCCTGGGGAGAAGGAGGGTTGAGTGAGAGAAGGTGAAAGAGAGAATGAATTCAGATTTTTTCCCCCTTCATATCCGATATATTTTTCTCACTGCCCAAACCTTTATTGTATTTTGACCCATATCAGATTTGCACATTCACACTGACGTAGCATATGAAATAGCTTGCAAACGCAATGCGTTGCGTCGCAATGCGTCAAAAGACAGGATTCCATGGCTGCGTTTACACGTGCAGCCCAATTCTGATCTTTTTTCAATAATTGGTCTTTTCAGTTCTAAAAAATGTCAGAAGATGAGATATGATTGGTCAAAAAACAATAACAAAACCAAAAACACCAAAGATCAGTAATTGCTGTTTACACATTGGGGAAAATATCAGATTTGTATCAGATAATTGGCAAGAAAATCTGAATTGGGATGCCTGTGTAAACATCCTAACATATGCATACTACACACATAATGATCATAATTAACAGACATACACACTACTTCCCTGAGTCCTCCCCCTACCTTTTGGTTTTGCCTCTGAAGTACATCCATCATCTGGGGCAGGGTTTGATGCTGGTACGGAGCTATAATCTCATCTATGTCGTTCAGCAGTACATAGCGTGACTGATACATGTGTCTGTAGACACAGTCATTCAGAGTGGTCAACTGGCCATAGTAGTGGATGTCCCCTCCATGTTCACTGGGCTGCCACCCGCGGGACGGGTTCATGTATTTGTCGATAGGCCAGGGCACCACCTGCAGTCAATCAATCCGTTAGTTAATTTGGGAGAACGGGCTCGTGGTAATGACTGGAGCGGAATAGGTGGAATGGTATCAAATACATCAAAAACATGGTTTCCAGGTGTTTGATGCCATTCCATTTGCTCCTTTCCAGCCATTATTATGATCCGTTCTCCCCTCAGCAGCCTCCACTGCTATCTATCTATGTATCTATCCATCCATCCAATCAGTTAATTCCTACCTCCACAAAGCCGTCGTGTGTGTAAATCTGTAGCAGTCTATCCAGCTCTGATCCACAGCTGGTGTTATACACCACAACATGCTGCACTCCCAACAACCTGCAATATAGAAATCAATCAATCAACCATTTAATCAATCAATTGATCACTCAATCAATCAATCAACCATTTAATCAATCAACCAATCGATCAATCAATACCCACTTGTACATCTCCAGAGTCTGGGTGACCTGAAGCACGTTGTTATAATCGCCAAATAAATTGGACCAACAGACAGTGAAGTTGAACTGAAACTCCTCTTCCTCCCTTTTCACAAGGTTCTGGATGCGGAGGAAGGTTTGSTTCTGAGCGAGYTYGGCGTCAGCTTGTGTGGCGAGGGTCACATGTGACGGGTTGCAGTCGGGAAGATTCGGACAAAGGACGTCGGTCGTCACGAAGCGGAAACCTTTATCCCAATACAGAACAGAGTCACATATATGTAAATCCACAAACTAATCAGAGAATCACCAAGCCCCTTATTTCTATGATTCAGGTGTTGATTCAGGTGTGTCAGTGCAGGGCTAAAACCAAATAGCAAATAGCAGGTACCAAAGTGATCCGAGTGCATCTGGACTTCAGCCTTCATTCCATTAGCCCAGTGAGTCCCACAGTAGAACACACAGTACAGAGGCTGGACTGAGTCTCGTCTGAAGATACTGATGATGCGTACGGAGCTTCCCTTCACACGATGTTCCTTGTAGGCCCCCACCATGAAGTGTTTGGTGTCGTTGACAGGCGTGATGGACTGGTCAGAGATGTGGTGCGGATAGAGATGCTGGTGGTTGCCTGGCTGTGACCTGAGGAATCATGGACAGATTTTTCCTTTTGGCACATTTATTAAGTTTCTTGATCGTAGGGCAGAGGCTTCACGGTACCTGGGCAATGTGAAGATGGCGTAGTAGACCATGACTGCCAGAGCAGAAGCTATCAGTAGAGGGAACGCACGCCTCTTCACCATCATGAGCCAGATCTAGGAAGGTAGTTTATAGAAGGTGAAGATTGAGGTGACCTTTGAAGAGAAGGGAAAGTTAATAATGTAGTCGCACTTGCTCCCTGCCTGCGTTTACACATGCAGCCCAATTCTGATAGTTTTTTTGCCACAAATTGGTCTTTCGACCAATCAGATCAGCTCTTTTGCCCATAATTGGGCAAAAGATCAGAATTGGGCTGCCTGTTTAAACGCAGCCTCTGATCCTTAGAGTGAGATGAAGATATTCATGACATGCAAAATGTTGTATCTAATGACACTCAATAGGCCTCAATTTTAAGTTTCAACTTTCAGCATTATTTGTCCCAGAGACGGAAATAGTGGCTTTGCAGGAGAGCACGTATGACATGAAAAACATAACAAATCCACATTGACCAGAATAGAAATGACAGCAAGAGACACAATGGAAATAAGTAACTGACTTTGTTGTATTCGTTTTGTCTAGTTTTGTACTGTGTGTATGTATTTCTTAAACTGTCAAATAAAAGAAATCAACCACTGCCTTGAGGGGAAATAAAAGGTGTGTGCCGGGGTTGATCGCAGTTGTAGTTGTTGTGTGTGTGTGTGTGTAGAGTTCTTAGTGGACAAGCCAGAGCAGGAGTTTCAGGACCTAAATGAGAAAGCTCTGAAACACATCCTCAGGAAGATACCTGGCAAGATCAATGACCAGGTACTCTTACCAAAGATGGTTGAAAAATGAAGATGTCCCACCTAGGCTGTTTATCATATAAAACAAATTGTCCATTCCGGTCAACTTAATTAACGGGGTGGCTCTCGCATAGGCACCAATGCATTAGCAGCTAGGTCTGGTCTGCTTAGTTGACTGTATATGAACCAGTAAAAAAAGAGGAGTTGGGATGTTCCTTCCTTCTCTTGTGTTACTACACACACATGGCACGTGCACAGATATGAGCCATAGTAGTGGGGCACTGCCTTTTCCTCCTAATGAAAAAACGTGCCACTTTTTAATTGGTAGCAGTTTTTAAACTAATTCTTTGTCTATCATTGTCGGTATTTTTCCTCTTTGTAATTTAAATGCCAACGAATTGTCTTCAAAGTAATATATTTATCAGAAGAGAGGAATTGAAAAAGATGCCCTCTGATCATCCCTGCTAACCTACCGGTTACTCTCATCCAATCATATTCTAGTTTATCCAATCAATCCTTCTCGCTACCGCGAGCTTGCAATACGATCTGATATACTGTGCTTGAATTGTGTAATTACAGTTGCCCTTTTTTGTTAGGTAGGCTAGTCCATTCAATAATCCATTGTAGCAGCCTGCCTAAACTAAAATACAGTAAGATAAATATTATTTCGTATTGTAACATGTCATCATCATACCAAGGACGACACTGATGAACCTTGGCAGGAGACAGGGCTTGTCTTGTGAAACCAGTGGAACAACATCATCTCCCAACTAGCTGGCTTTACGAGAGCATGCCGACAAGAAGCTAAGACTCTCAATTCTCAGCAGCACTTTACGGAAATACTGAATTTCACATGTGGCCACTTACCCTGTAAACGTGTTTCGTGAACACTTTGATATGTGATCGAGTTTTACACATGTGTTTTCGATGTTATAATGTTGCTTAAACATTGTTCCGACGTAAGAACACACAAACACACACAGCAGACACACAAACACACAAACACCACAACCACACACACACACACACACAACACAAACACAACGACCATCACACACACACACACACACACACCACACACACACCACAGTAGCCATCAATGATGTCCCTGGCCCTGTCCTGACAAACATCCCACACACACAGTGCATTCGGGAGTATTCAGACCCTTGACTTTTTCCACATTTTGTTATGTTACAGCCTTATTCTAAAATGTATTAAATTAATTGTTTCCCCTCATCATTCTACACACACTAGCAGCATACCACCCTGCATCCCACTGCTGGCTTGCTTCTGAAGCTAATCAGGGTTGGTCCTGGTCGATCCCTAGATGGGAGACCAGATGCTGCTGGAAGTGGTGTTGGAGGGCCAGGAGGAGGCACTCTTTCCTCAGGTCTGAAATTTTTACTCCCAATACCCCAGGGCAGTGATTGGGTGCCCTGTGTAGGGTGCTGTCTTTTGGATGGGACGTTAAATGGGTGTCGTGACTCTCTGTGGTCATTAAAGATCCTATGGTACTTATCGTAAGAGTAGGGGTGTTAACCCTGGTGTCCTGGCTAAATTCCCAATCTGGCCTTCATACCATGGCCACCTAATCATCCCCAGCTCATTCACCCCCCTCCTCTCCCCTGTAACTATTCCCCAGGTCATTGCTGTAAGTGAGAATGTGTACAACACTACCCCATAATGACAAATCAAATTGAAAACAGGTTTTTAGAAATGTTTTAAATGTACATATATTTAAAAAAACGAAATACCTTATTTACATAAATATTCAGACCATTTGCTATGAGACTTGAAATTGAGCTCAGGTGCATCTTGTTTCCATTGAACATCCCTGAGATGTTTCTACAACTTTATTGGAGTCAACCTGTGGTACATTCAATTGATTGGACATGATTTGGAAAGGCACACATCTGTCTATACAAGGTCCCACAGTTGACAGTTCATGTCAGAGCAAAAACCAAGCCATGAGGTCGAAGGAATAGTCCGTAGAGCTCAGAGACACGATTGTGTCAAGGTACAGTTCTGGGGAAGGGTACCAAAACATTTCTGCAGCATTGATTGTCCCCAAGAACACAGTGGCCTCCATCATTTTTCTTAAATGGAAGAAGTTTGCAACAACCAAGACTCTTCCTGGAGATGGCCGCCCAGCCAAACTGAGCAATCGGGGGAGAAGGGTCTTGGTCAGGGAGGTGACCAAGAACCCAATGGTCACTCTGACAGAGCTCCATAGTTCCTCTGTGGAGATCGGAGAACCTTCCAGAAGGACAACCATCTCTGCAGCACTCCACAAATCAGGCCTTTATGGTAGAGTGGCCAGACGGAAGTCACTCCTCAGTAAAATGCACATGACAGCCCACTTGGAGTTTGCCAAAAGGCACCTAAAGGACTGTCAGACCATGAGAACCAGACCATGAGAAACAAGATTCTCTGGTCTGATGAAACCAAGAGTAAACTCTTTGGCCTGAATGCCAAGTGTCACATCTGGAGGAAACATGGCCCCATCCCTACGGTGAAGCATGGTGGTGGCAGCATCATGCTGTGGGGATGTTTTTCAGAGGCAGGGACTGGACGACTAGTCAGGATCAAGGGAAAGATGAACGGAGCAAAGTACAGAGAGATCCTTGAGGAAAACCTGCTCCAGAGCGCTCAGGACCTCAGACTGGGACGAAGCACACAGCCAAGACAACTCAGGAGGGGCTTCGGGACAAGTCTCTGAATGTCCTTGAGTGGCCCAGCCAGAGCCCGGACTTGAACCTGATCTAACATCTCTGGAGAGACCTGAAAATAGCTGTGCAGCGACGCTCCCCATCCAACCTGACAGCTTGAGAGGATCTGCAGAAAAGAATGGGAGAAACTCCCCAAAAACAGATGTGCCCAGCTTGTAGCGTCATAACCAAGAAGACGTAATGCTATATTCGCTACCAAAGGTGCTTCAACAAAGTACTGAGTAATTTTTTATTAAAAAAAAATATTTTTGTAAATATTTATATCCATATACATACACGCATGCATACATATACACATATAGACATACACATACCTATATAGACATACATACTTCTATAAGAATAGACCTTTATTATTATTCCCAGCAAACCCTACCACCCTTCTCCAATTGGAGTAAACTAATAAACACTTAGGCTATTACCTTCAGTTTATGCATCTTATACATATTTTACAGACACAATCTATTTTACAATAGTTATATTTCGTTTGTTTTTAGTCCTTCCTCTATTTCTGATGTCCATCCAGTTTGATTTCTATTTGTAACTGTGCTATTTCACAAAAGTTATGAAGCTATATACATTTTACAGACCCCGTATGTTTTTCATTGTTTTTCTTGTTATTAGTCCCATCCTTCAGCTCCATTCAACCCCTCCCATCTATCTCTCAACATCATCCATTTTGGATTTCTATTTGCTATATATTTTTCAACTGTGCTGTGATGCTTCACAAAAGTATTGAACCTTTCTATTCTCATAGCTTCTACAGATTGTAAATGTAAAAGTTTTTTTTTTGCTAAAATAATTATATTATTGATTGATTGACTATGGCTTTTCAAATCACCCAGTATTGCTATCTGCAGCGTTAGTTCTAGGCAACTGTTGCAATTCTTCAGCCATTCCTGGACCTGTGACCAAAAACGAGCTACATATGGACAATACCAAAATAAATGATCTAATGACTCTGCCTCCTCACAGCAGAATCTGCAGAGCTGGGAAGATTGTATCCCCCATATACACTGCTCAAAAAAATAAAGGGAACACTAAAATAACACATCCTAGATCTGAATGAATGAAATATTCTTATTAAATACTTTTTTCTTTACATAGTTGAATGTGCTGACAACAAAATCACACAAAAATGATCAATGGAAATCAAATTTATTAACCCATGGAGGTCTGGATTTGGAGTCACAATCAAAATTAAAGTGGAAAACCACACTACAGGCTGATCCAACTTTGATGTAATGTCCTTAAAACAAGTCAAAATGAGGCTCAGTAGTGTGTGTGGTCTCCACGTGCCTGTATGACCTCCCTACAACGCCTGGGCATGCTCCTGATGAGGTGGCGGATGGTCTCCTGAGGGATCTCCTCCCAGACCTGGACTAAAGCATCCGTCTGTTGGGCCCTCGTGAGTCAATATTTTGCAGACAATCTGGGCGGTAAAAGGAAGTATGATTCCTGCCTGCCCTGCCCCATCCTCAGCATGACCGGCCAAAGGAGGGTACAGGCATAATCTCTTGTCAGGGTAGTTTCCATTTCAACAGAAGCCATGACTCTTTGCCGCGACCTCCCGCGCCGATGTTGGTTGTTGAATGCGATATCCAGTTGTTCGTTGGTCCGTCAGTTGGCCTGGTGTGCCAAACATTTATTTCTCTGTTTGAAGAGGACTATTTGAAGCGTGCGGAGCAATTGCAAACATGCCCGTAACTTGCTCCATTTATGTATTAGTCATGTCCGAACTATAGAGTTAGCTTATTCTAAATCACTGGCATCATCCTAGGCAACATCTTGATTGGACAAACTATATCATCAAAACAATTAACTAAGACATGTGAGGCATCCAAATAAATCGCCAAAAACGCCACCCATGCTCATCTGCGCACCTCCTCCCCTTGTGGGACCATTGCCTAGGTGGCGGTTGGCCTGGTCCTCCTCATGACAGACAATGCTAGACCATGTGGCTGGAGTGTGTCGCAGTTCTGCAGAGGAAGGCATTGATGCTTGGACTGGCCCGCCCGTTCCCCGACCTGAATCCAATTGAGCACATCTGGAACATCATGTCTCGCTCCAATCCCAACGCCACGTTGCACACAGACTGTCGCCAGGAGTTGG